>NC_056728.1:782758642-782916142 GCF_019279795.1 Protopterus annectens
ATAGAGACTTCTTGGAGCTGGGAATAACTCTCTTATCACATACACTTTTATACTATACTGTTTCTAATGAAAAAATATTTTTGTTTTTTTTATTTTGTTGTTAAGAATAGCCTAATCCAATATTTTTAAAGCTGCAATCTGTCCCACATGACATCATGGGAGGAGATGAAATACAGTCCAGCATATATTGTTGGCATCAGGTTACCTCAAAGTACATTCTAGTAGTACTATATATTTCAGTGACTACTTCCTCTACAGGAGATCCCTACTTCCTGTAAAGATATCTTGTCAACAAGCCAGTATAAATGAACTGCTTTATTTATGTTTTGATGAGTTATTGCATTAGGGGAGACACAAAAGTCTTCTCACTTGAAGAGTTACCTTGATTTTGTTCACCTGCAATGCTTTTACTACTGTATATACAATTTCTGGCTCTTATCCCTATGACATCATTCTGAGAGTATGGGCAAGGTAACAACATGAGTGAATGAGAGAACACAAAACATAAAAAAAGACAACTGCTACAGATATAAAATGTCTGAAAAAGATCTCATTCTTTAAATGTTCTTTAAAATATGTTATTGTAGAACAGACATGTTTTTGTTATACCCTAATCTATGCCTAAAGCCAGGATAATACAAGTGTATAGTCTGTCTGCTTCTGATAATCCCCAAGGACATCCTTTGCAATTATCTCTTTAAAAAGCCTTACAGACACATACAAAGAAATGCAACTGTTGCTCTTATGTGGCTTTCTGTGTTAATGAGTTCTACCTACCTTTATCCACCTTAGGCTTTATATAAGGTTATTTTTTCTGACAGAGCAAAACCATCTACAGGATTTTAACTGAACACACTGTTTTACTTACTGAAGGTCATAGCTGATCCAATCCAGTTAGTAAAATAAAAGTGCAAAGAGAAACACGTTTCGAAGGTTCTTAATTCCAATCAAAAAGAGATCCAAAACTGCACCATAAATCGATTTTACAAAACCTGTCCTCTAGCTTAATCCTAAGCAATGAAAATAACGGGCTAAAACAAATTCCAGTAAACACACACACACACACACACACACACACACACACACACACACACACACACACACACACATGCAAACACTTGCACTGGAAAAGTAATAATTTAAAATTTTGTTTATGTTAGCCAGTAAAGGAAGCATTGTAAAATTGGTTACCTACTCTTGTTACATTTTAATGAACTGAAAACACTGAAGGCAATACTTTATACAACATATACCTAAAAGTGGCACTGTAGACATATAAGCATAAAATATAAGTAATTTGAGCTCCCAGTATAATTTTGAGAAACAAAATGAGTCAGATTTGATTCACAAACCCACTATCTTTCCAACACTTAACTATAGCTTGTGTGACATTACACTGATTTACTTTCACCATAAGTGCATATATTTCACACTGTAATTATTTTTTTTGTAGCTTATGAGGAAATATAGCTTTCAATTAAAATTACTTTCAGTACAGCTATTAGATATTTCAAGTGTTTACACCTGCCTAAGATTACATTTTCTCTTTTGTATAAATATCTAAGTGATGTTGAAAAGTGCCTTCATTAACTATCAGCAACTGCAAAAGTATAATAGGAAAATTATTCATTTTAACACTTCATTAAGCTTTATATTGTACTGTTTCTTTCCTTAGTCAAGGTAATAAAAAACACAGCAGTTAAGGTGTTAACTCAACCTTGGGACAGGAAATACACCCATCTCTGTGAAGTATATGTGTTTCTGCGTGTGCATCTGTGCGTATGTGTTATGTGTGCATACATGAACATGTGCATGTGGGGCAAATGCATCAACTACAGTCATCTTCGCACCACTGAAGGAAAGCTTGTAATATTAGATGCAGCAACAACGTGACAGTAACAAAGCTATCACAGTGAACAAATTCAAGCTCTAAAAAATGGCTTGCTTTTCCATCCTACTTTTTTTTTAATAAGTCAGTTTACCACAGACTCAAACCTCTGTTGAATATTATGCCTAGGGATGTGATTTTTTCCTATGGTAGATTTCAAAATTTAAAGGAGTTAGTAAGGAGCAAAGGCAGAAGGGAAAAACTGGCCAATGCAGGAGCTTATGCGTGTGGTAGATGTAAGGTTTGTGATAAGATCAGGAATTTGGATGGTACTAGGATCGATGGCATTTTATACAATGCCATTGACCATTTTGATTGTAACTCATTCGGGGTTATTTATGTTATAGGATGTAACTGTCCTGTTAAGAAATGGTATATTGGGCAAACTAAACGTAAGGTAAAATTAAGAATATTAGGACATCTAGGAGATATTAGAAATTCTAGGCTGGATAGTCCTGTGGCTAGTCACTTTAGTGCAGAGCATGGGAGTTCGGTGAGAGATTTAATTTTTAGTGTTGTTGCCAGACCATATGGGATAGGGGGAGGTAACCATAGTTTTCAACAGAGGTTATTAAACATGGAATCTAGGTATATTATTAATTTATTATTTATTTTTATTTTATTTTACATTTGTTGACCGGGCTGGTCTAGCTGGATACATGTCCATTTTCAGTAGAGGCCCGGGGAGATAAACTCCACTTATAAACTTTACTGATGCTAAGTATAAAAACAGTTAAGAAATAAAATCCAATATAAAAAGTAATAAACAAGTGGTATAAAAAAGAAAGAAGTAATGGAGATAAGCTCCACTTAGAAATTATACTGATGCTAAGTTCAAAAACTGTAAGAACTAAGATTCTAATATAAAAAATAATAATAATTAAGTGGTATAAAAAGTAAGGGAGTAAAGAAGTCATAGTAGAACAAGATAGCAGGAAGTATCTCTTAGACATTTCATAGAGAGGGAAATGGAAATAACTGAAAAGAAAGTGAATTAAATATTGGGGTGAGTAGGTCAGATGAGCATAAAAATAATGTTAGTCAGGGTTGGTACAGGACAGGTATTTCAACACTCTCTTCCCCAATGGGATGAATTTAGAAATATGAATGATATTATATGTAATATTTGAATTCATAGTAATAATATGTTAAAATGTTTAAATAATGAATTTGTAAAAAGAAGTTTAGTATAGGTAATTTATAGCCTTATATTGGTAGATTTGAAGTTTAGTTTTTGTGGCTTTAAAATTTTGAAATATTGCTAATTGCATTTAATTAATCAATTAATGTAATTAGAAGGTGGTTCTTATAGACTTGCTTCTGAATATGCTAACTATTCCATTGAAGGTGAAGGCCGAGGTACCAGAATCAGAAATAAAATATTTTATTCTTCAGTCTATGCTGTTATTTCCGTTGTTGTGGTTTTCGGTATATTTGGACTTTTTTCACTGTTCTCTACAGTATCGGTGTGTGTTTTTTGGTTGATCACAATGTCCACCAATGGAGCAGCGGGACCACCAGTTGCCACAAGGAGCAATTCGTATGTTTTCGACTTTTCTTCCATTTGGAAGGATAGAGAAAAAAGGTTTGCCTCCAACGACCCGTGGGTTTGTGGCAGCAATGATTATGCTATAAAGTTTGAGGAGTTGGAAAAATTAATGGTAAAGGAAGCAACTGTTTTTTATGATTTAAAGCTATTGGAAAAGTATGTCAGTTCCAATACCACTCCAAGGGGGCTTAGAGTGGACCGTTTACCTGCATATGAATTCTCGGAGAAGGAGTCTGATCTTTTTGCAGAATGGAAAGAGATTTCCCTACAGTGCACTTTGGGCTGGCTAAAAGTGCTTATCAAGCGCAATGAAAGAGCGCTTGTTAAAATACGTTCCAATATTGTTGAACTGCAAGAGACTTTATGTAATAATTCCCTGGAAGCAGATTTTGCACAGAACTTAAATGACATTAAGTCAAGAGTGTTAAAAATAGAAATGCAGGTAGTGCAACGTAAAAAGAAAAAGTTTGTACGAGACACCAATGATTATGCTACGGGGATGATTTTTTCTTGGCAATTCAACTTTAAGAGGGGGCGTGGTAGATCTGCTACAAAAAACAGCAGAAGCAGATCTCGCGGCCTTAGAGACACTTCCAGTTCATCGATTGAAGCAGATTCAGCGGGAAAGAAAATCATCTCCTTTGATGAAGTAGATGCTGAAAGTACTGCGGGATTTAGCGGTCCGCAAGAGACTACTTCATCTGATAAAGATAATTTGGCACAAAGGAAGGGGCACAATCGGCGCTTTCAGGTGAAAAGAAAGAACAATTGATTCTGTGTTTTATACACAAGGGACAGATGATAGTGGACATATTTCTCATAATCGTGGTGGGATAAGAACTGCATATAATGGTTATTCTAACTCTTTTGCAGGTGAGAATTTAAATATAATTAATCTCTCTGATTTATGCATTTCTGATGTCATGAAACAAGTTTTGTATAAAGGAACTAAATTTGTTCCAATACACATTCCTTCATTGGCTGATTTAATGTTAGAGGCCAAAGAGTTTTGCAGGAAATTACATCTGAAAGTTTTTTTTGCAAACAAAGAGAAAGGAATGGGTAGTATTTTGGAAGAAATGAATGATGTTTCTGTTCTTGAAAGTTTGTTAATGGATATGTCAGTTTATGAGAATGAAATGATAGACATTTTTTCAGAATTAGAACATCGTTCATCTTCTGATTTAGCTTTTGAGTTTTGCACTGGTTATGGAAGATTTAAAATTCCTAAAGTACCTTATGTTAGTGAATTTATTCCTCCTAAATTGAACAACAGTATAAATGTTTTTGAAAAAACCTTGACTAAGCAAATTGTGAAGGAATTTGGGGTATTTAAAAAACACCAGAAGGGTTATAATCTTTCTAAAATAGAATGGCAAGCTCTTTGTGAAATAAGAGAAAAGAGTGACAAATATGTTTTCACGGAGTCTGATAAAGGTGGAAACTGGGTTATCTTGTCTAGAGATAGGTGTAACTCTCTGGTGTTAGGTTTGCTATCTGATAGTGATACTTATGAAAGTTTACCAACAAATCCCAAGGTGGAATTCAATAATGCCTTATATGATCTATTGGAAAGGGGTGAACATTTGGGTTTCTTTACTCGTGGAGATGTTAAAAAGTTATTTATAAAGAACCCAAAGGATGCCAGATTTTTTATCATTCCTAAGATTCATAAGGATTTGAGAAATCCACCTGGGCATCCAATTGTTTCAGGGAGAGGTACTTTTTCACAAAATGTTGGTATGTTTCTGGACTCAGTTTTGAAAGAACACTTACCAAGAATATCCTCACATGTTAAAAATACTAAGGAAGTTTGTGATTTTTTTTAAGGGTATTATTTGGGAAAGTGATTTTTACTGGGTCAGTGTGGATGTAAAGTCACTATATACCTGCATTAATACCTTTTGGGGACTTGAAGCAGTAGGCAAATTGTTGGGAGAAGGCCCACGTACCTCCTATATTATTAGTTTGTTGGAATTTTGCCTTACACATAATGATTTTGAGTTTGAAAAGAATTTTTATTTGCAGAAAGTTGGTACTGCAATGGGTGCCTGCTTTGCTCCTTCATATGCTGTTATTTTCATGGGATTTTTTGAAAATTTATTTCTGTATTCTAAGAATTTTTCCAAAATAGGGTGATCAAGTATAAGAGATTTATTGATGACTTATTATTTCTATGCAAGTGGAATCCCAAAGAATTTGAAGTATTTATCTCTAGCCTAAAAGAAAATCTGTGTGGATTGGATTTTACTTTTATTATAGGTGGAGATAAAATACAATACTTAGATGTGCAATTTTATGTGGTTGTGGATGGCAGAATACAACATAAACCTTTCCACAAAACCACAGCAGTTAACAATTTTTTACATGCTTCTAGTATGCACAGCTTTCATCTTGTTAATTCATTGCCTTTTGGAGAATTCAAACGTATTGCAGGAAATATTTCAGAGAAGGACAATTATACAATGGAATTTGACAGAGTACAGGAAAAATTGTTTGAGAGAGGATATTCACATGAAGTGATAAGTAGAGCCCGAGTTAAAGTTGAAAAAGCACTAGGGTTAGCACATGATTTTCAGAGGTCTGTAGGTAGTGGAAGAATTCACTACGGTGAAACAAATGGGGAAGATGAGAATAAATTTAAGGAAGAAAATGATGAGACAAATAGGATTTTCTTTGTGAATAAATTTTCAGCTTTTTCTCCCATTTTAAGAAGACTGGTAATGGAATTGTGGCCTATCACTGGAAATGATGATAGCCTTAGAAATATTATGCCTAGGGATGTGATTTTTTCCTATGGTAGATTTCAAAATTTAAAGGAGTTAGTAAGGAGCAAAGGCAGAAGGGAAAACTGGCCAATGCAGGAGCTTATGCGTGTGGTAGATGTAAGGTTTGTGATAAGATCAGGAATTTGGATGGTACTAGGATCAATGGTATTTTATACAATGCCATTGACCATTTTGATTGTAACTCATTCGGGGTTATTTATGTTATAGGATGTAACTGTCCTGTTAAGAAATGGTATATTGGGCAAACTAAACGTAAGGTAAAATTAAGAATATTAGGACATCTAGGAGATATTAGAAATTCTAGGCTGGATAGTCCTGTGGCTAGTCACTTTAGTGCAAAGCATGGGAGTTCGGTGAGAGATTTAATTTTTAGTGTTGTTGCCAGACCATATGGGATAGGGGGAGGTAACCATAGTTTTCAACAGAGGTTATTAAACATGGAATCTAGGTATATTATTAATTTCAACACTATCTTTTCCAATGGGATGAATTTAGAAATATGAATGATATTATATGTAATATTTGAATTCATAGTAATAATATGTTAAAAATGTTTAAGTATGTTTAAATAATGAATTTGTAAAAAGTTTAGTATAGGTAATTTATAGCCTTATATTGGTAGATTTGAAGTTTAGTTTTTGTGGCTTTAAAATTTTGAAATATTGCTAATTGCATTTAATTAATCAATTAATGTAATTAGAAGGTGGTTCTTATAGACTTGCTTCTGAATATATTAACTATTCCATTGAAGGCGAAGGCCGAGGTACCAGAATCAGAAATAAAATATTTTATTCTTCAGTCTATGCTGTTATTTCCGTTGTTGTGGTTTTCGGTATATCTGGACTTTTTATTTATTTATTTATTTATTGCAGTTGGTTTACCAGGATAGTCCATTGGGCCATAAAGAACCCGTTTTCAATGGAGTCCTGGGGAGAAAAGCTCCAAAACAAAATATACATTCAACAATTTACATTAACAATCTAGGTACAGAGAGTTATTGGTACTATGTTAGCAGGAAAAGCAAAATTTATCATATGTAGAGTAGCAGTCATAACAGTAAATACAATTAAGAAGTGAAACTACAAGTAATAGAGACAGATTAATAGCGATTAGAGAACAAACATAGTAGGTTCATAAAGTAGGATATGGTATTGTAGGAGGACTGTTCTCTACAGTATTGGTGTGTGTTTTTTGGTTGACTACTAGAATTACCTCAGATCTAGTTTGCTACAGCATGGATCTCTTGGTTTCCAGAGTTGCTTGAGACTTTATTGGGAGTTTTCAACTTTCAGCAAGTTATATTTTTCAATTCTTATATATCTTTGATCAGTTTTTAATACTAGATATTACTAGCTAGTAAATAGTTATTTTTGGTGTTCAACCCCCTTTCCTCAGTAAAATCTTTCTTTGCCTTCAGCCCTTTGGCCTTAGTATCCCTTTCAATAGTTGTTAGTCAGTGTTCCCTGTTTGGGACTCTTGTTATTGGATTACTTAATCCTGTTTATATTGATATAGTGTTAGTTGCCCCTTTTGGGCTGTGTGTGTTTTGTGTGAGTTAGTTAGTTAAGATTTCTAAAATAGCTCATAGCTAAATAGTGTGTTCCATTTAGTGGAAATTGTAAAATGTCTGAAGAAAAAAGATAAACATCCAAAGTCTGGGTTTAAAAAATGCCCAGTCTGCAGGCAGAAAATGTCAGTCACGGATGCCCATGTGCAGTGTGTTTACTGTTTGGGTGAGGTGCACCTGCAAGAGTCATGCAGTATCTGTCACTCCTTTTCCA
Source organism: Protopterus annectens (assembly GCF_019279795.1). NCBI lineage: Eukaryota > Metazoa > Chordata > Ceratodontiformes > Protopteridae > Protopterus > Protopterus annectens. The sequence continues at coordinate 782,766,650 of NC_056728.1, forward strand.
CCAGAGTGCTAGCAGAAAGAAAGAGGAAGTTAATTGATAGGTGTATTATCAAACACCCCTTTTCTGAGGCATTGTCTGACCAGGATGAGGCCAGTAAACCATCCAAATCTTCCTCTGATTCTAGGTCTAAAAAAGGAAAAAGGTCAGAAAGTGTGGTGACTTCGGCTCCACTGCCTTCGGAGCCAACAGTCTGTTCCTTTCAGAACCGGGACACTGCTCTGGAACCAGTTGCCGAAAAACCTCCATCCATATTGCTCCAGTCGGCTCCATCTGTTCACTCTTCCAGGTCCTCTGTCAGCCTTTTTGATCTGGATATGGTTCGGCTGGTTCAGAAACTCTTAAAGACACCAGCCCTAGCTAAATTGCTGTCAGCTCAGACCCAACCATTGGAGCCGAAGACCACTACTTTTGAATTGTCTGCTCCTCCTCCGAGCCATACTGGACCTTCGGAGATGGAGGAGGCCGACCTGATGATTGTGGATCCCTTGGAGGTGACACCTGCTCCAGTGTCGTCGGCTCCATCTGCTCAGATGTTCTCAGCACTGACCGGGGACTCTAGGAGGCGATACTCTCCAGCCGGGTCTGGGGAGGATAGCCGCACCGACTTGTCAGTGCTGACTCTTCCTGTCAGGGCCTTGGCTCAAGTGAGCTCGGCTCCTATCTCGGGCTCAGAGCCCACGGCTTCTGTGCGGGAGGAGATTGTGGCTCCGTCGGATCCATTGACTCCTTCTCATCGGAGCTGAGGTGCATTCGGAGCCATGAGGAGAGTGTTGTCTCCTAAGACTTCCTTATCTCATGGTCTGGCCTCTTCTTCCCCTAAATTGCCTGTGTCCATTTCTGTCTCCTCTGGTCATCCCAAGCGTAGAGACCCTGAGCCTCAGGTAGCCCCACAGGGCACTCCCTGCTCTTTTGAGACCCCTCCAGAAGTTCCCCCTGAAGAGGTTCCCAGGAAGAGATTATGCAAGAGGAGTCTCTCACATCGGACACCGACTTGGATGAATCAGAAGGGTCTCCTAGATCCCCCTCTGAGGACATCTCCTTTGCAGAGATTCTTGAAATTCTTAGGCAGAGGGGTGATTGGCAGTCCAAGAGATCTACTGAGGACAAGTCAGTTCTCCTGAAGGCATTCGGGTCTCAACCTTCCACCTCTTGGGTATCTCCACCCTACGATGAGCTCATGGATCTGGTCTCTCGTAGGGCGTGGGAGTCACCAGAATCTATGGAACCTGTTTCTAGGAGGCCTAATAAGTTTATTTCTGCCCCCATGGATAAGTCCTTTTTGACCAAGGGAGTCCCTGTTGATGCCATGGTGGTGGCAGCGGCAGCCACCAAAAAGGAAATGTCTGAGAATTCGTCATCTATCCATCTTCCTAACAGAAAATCTAGGATCATGGATAGATATGGGAAACACATGTTCAGTTCAGTGACTTTCTCACTCAGATCACTGAACTACTTGACACATTTTACCAGACTGCAGAGAGATGTCCTTAAGGAGTTGGGAGATACTCTTCAGGGTGCTGTAGCTTCGAGTGTATCCGACAAGATTGCTACTCAGCTCTCTACCCTCAATTCGATAGTCAATTCGTCCATGCATCTCGTATCTTTAGCAGCTGATGGCTCGAGTAGAGCCGCAAGTACAGGAATCGCTCTTTGTAGGCATGCCTGGATGTGACTCTGTTCCTTTGCGGAACCCTTCAAGTCTTCCTTTACTAAGAATTTGATCAGGTGTGAGCAAGAAGGAAAGACTTTGTCTGCCATTGGAGTCCATTTTTCCACCACTCGACCCTTTCCTAAAGGTCAGAGGGGAGGAAAGATGTGGTTCCAAAAAGCCCAAGGAGCCTTTCAAGACACATGTGGAGAGCCCCCCTCCAGAGGCAGAGGAGGGGGTTTCAATAGAAGATGCCACCCTCACAACAGAGGGGGTCCGCAACATCAGGGTGATAGAGATCACTTCTCTGGTCAGTCCTACCAGCGCTCCTGAAGGGAGGCCCGGCTGTCCTACTCTGGAAACAGTTGGGGGTTGCTTATTTTTGTACCCAAAAGCCTGGCTAAATATAACAAATGACAGTCTGGTACAAAGTATCATTTCCAGAGGGTATTTCATACCGTTCTCCACCCAGCCCCTTCCCGTCAAAAATTCCCAGATGTTCCACCCAGTCACATGGGACAAGCAGCAATAGAGGTATGCTGATTGCTAGAAAAAAGAGTCATCCAGCCAGTCCCGGCAGACTAGACAGGATTCGGAACTTACTCAAGATTATTTTTGGTTACAAAGAAAACAGGGGACTGGAGACTCATTTTGGATCTCAGCAGAATCAACCAATTTGTGAGAAAAGAGAAGTTCCGAATGGTCACACTACAGTCCATACTCCCGTTTCTAAGGAAGGACAATTGGATGTGCTCGCTCGATCTCAAGGATGTGTACTACCACATAAAGATGGCCAGACCATCCAGAGATCACCTGCGTTTCCAGCTGGGAGCCATTCATTATCAATTCCGAGCTCTGCCCTTTGGTCTCACTACAGCCCCCAGAGTGTTCACCAAGTTCATGGTAGTAGTTACGGCTCACCTGAGGCGTCTAGGATTCCAGGTGTTTCCGTATTTGGACAATTGACTCCTTACCTCCACCACCAGGCATCAACTTCTTCAAGTGAGAGAGGCTACTCTGACCCTGCGATCGGCTAGGCATTACAGTCAACTTCGAAAAGTCTGCCTTGTTGCCATCACAGCATATTGTTTTTATAGGGACAGAACTAGACATGTCAACCACCACTTTTTGTCTTCCACCAGAAAGAATTTCTATTCTTCGCCAACACATCATGTCCCTGATATCAAAGAACAGAGCACCAGCTGCAGAGGTTTTGAAAGTTCTAGGATTGATGGTGGCAGCTATTTTAGCAATCCCGTTAGCAAGGATGCATATGAGAATCCTTCAATGGCTTCTATTCACGCAGTGGTCTTGCCAAGAACTTCCAATGAGTCACATGATCCTAATAACGAATTCCTAAAAGAAGGATCTTCAGTGGTGATTGACGTCTCTTCATGTCACAATAGGACATCCCTTCATGCTCCCCCCTTCAGTTGCCACTGTGACCACGGACGCTTCCCTGATAGGGTGGGGGGGAGGTTTTTCAGGGAAAGACTGCCCAAGGCACATGGACAGATCAAGAATCACATCTGCATATCAATGTCCTGGAGATGAGAGCAGTACTTCTAGTGTTGCAATACTTTCAGGACTCTCTTCCTCTAGGGACAATTGCAATACAGACAGACAACATGTCATTGGTCTGGTACCTGAACAAGCAAGGCAGGACTAAGTCTTATCCCCTTTGCCAAGAAGCCCTCAGAGTATGGCAGTGGGCACTGTCATCCCAGCTTTTTCTGTTGGCAACACACATCCCGGGCAAATCCAACGTCATAGCGAACAGACTGAGCAGAGCAATTTTATTGCTCCATGAATGGTCCCTCAAACAAGAGATTACGGACAGGATCTTCCACAAATGGGGCCAGCCTTCCTGCGACCTGTTTGCCGGTCACATCAACAACAAATGCAGAATCTATTTTGCCCTGATTCCCACACCAGGTCACTCCCCGAGGGATGCTCTTGTCCACAATTGGCCCCCAGGTCTCCTCTATGCATTTCCACCAATTCCCCTGATACCCAAATTCTTACAGAAAGCAAAGTCGCTGGGACAGATGATTGTACTTATAGCCCCTCAATGGCCTCAGCAGATTTGGTTTCCATTTCTATACCATCACATTCTGGAAGATCCATGGATCCTGGACCCAGTTCTGGACTTGTTGACACATCCGTCAGGGGATCTTCATCCATCCTTGCAGACACTGAAGCTAACCGCTTGACTGCTCCAATTACCCGCATAGCCAGGCTCTGTAATCTTTCCCATGACACTAGTCAAATTTTGTTGGCTTCCCATAAACCTTCCACTAGAAAATTGTATCGTAGTAAGTGGAAGAGATTTTCCATTTGGGCTTCTTCATACAACATTGACCCTTACCAAGCGCCATTGTCTTCTATCTTACAATTCTTGACAGAAATCTTCAACAAAGGAGCAGCGGCTGCTACGGTGCAAGTGCAATTAGCTGCTATATCTAATTTCCATCTAGGAATCGATGGTCTGAATATTATGGCTCACCAATTGTCTAAGGCTTTACTAAAAGGTTCTTTTCACATGAGGCCTCCAGTGAAGACACCTTATTCCCCCTCGAATTTGAATTTTATGTTATCTCATATCATTCTTCCTCCTTTTGAGCCTGCATCATCTTGTGAACTAAAATTTCTACCATGGAAAACTATCTTCCTAGTAGCCATCACTTCAGCCCGCAGAGTGTCAGAGCTCCAAGTCCTATCCATCAAGCCCCCTTATATGGTCTTCCATACTGACAGAGTATCTCTTAGAACTAATCCATCCTTTCTGCCCAAAGTATATTCTGAGATTAACATTAATCAAGTCATTGAGTTGCCCGTTTTCTTCCCTAATCACGCCAACAAATTGGAATGTATGTTGCACAAACTCGATGTTCACAGACAACTTCGATTTTATTTGGACAGAACAAAAGACATTAGGAAATCAGATCAGCTCTTTGTATCTTTTTCTGAGGCCAGGAAAGGTAAACCAGTTGCTAAAACAACCCTGTCTAAGTGGCTGTCAGATTGTATCACCTACACATATGCTTGTCATAATATGCCCTTGTCTAGTAAGGTGAAGGCTCATTCAACCAGAGCAGTTTCTACCTCTTCAGCTTTTCAAGCCAAATTACCTTTGGACAACATCTGTGCAGCAGCCACATGGTCTAAACCTCACACTTTTATAACTCATTACAAAGTGGATAAAGGCCTCCAGGGACAGGGCTTCATTTGGTTCTACGGTTCTGAAGAGTGTACTTCCGTGAGCCACCCAAGATCAGGGTGCTAGGGACGTTACCCATCAGTGAAGAATGAATGGCGAGATTGAACAACTTCACATAAAGAAGTTATGTACTCACCATAACGTTCCATGTGAGTTGTTCCATCTCGCTTTCATTCTCACGTCCCTCCCTCCTTTCCCCTCCTGGCTGATAGTTGACCTGGAGGCTGTCTTCATCCTGATTTTTCAATGTGTCTTCATTCCTAGGCAGAATAATTATTGTACTTCTATATGGTACGCAGCAAACAAGATCTGAGGTAATTCCAGCAGTGCATTGTGGGATAAGGGGTTGGGTCTCGTGCTACTGGAGAACTTTGAGCTTGCTAGTTAGCCGTTTCGGAGCCAAGGATCAGCTACGAACCCATTAGTGAAGAATGAAGGCAAGATGGAACAACTCACATGGAGCGTTATGGTGAGTACATAACTTCTTTTTATAGGTTATGAGATACTGTCAGCAGCTATTTTCAAGTATTCTGAGAGAAGATTATCAGGAGCATTGGAGCAAGTTTTTAGTTTTAGTAATAGCTTTTTTTATGGTTGATGTTGGAGTGGGCTTTAGGGAGAAGGAAGAATGGGGGTGGGTATTAGGTTCCTGTGAGGATTGAGTGTGAATTGGTGAGGGGAAATGAGTGGGTGATATAGGGATGGGTGTGCAGAGATTTGTCTGAGAGAATTTTGCAGAGATGTCAGCTATGGAGTTCCTAAAGAAGGTGTTAAACCTGTGCCTTTTCAATTAAAGCCTCACCTCAGGCTTTGTACCTACCAAATGGCGCACTGCTACAGTCATTCCTCTCCACAAAGGAGGAGCGACTACAGACCCTGGGAATTATCGCCCAATTAGCCTGACGAGTCTGATATGCAAAGCTATGGAATGCACCATCATGGACTTAATAAACAAGGATATAGGGAATCTCCAAACTCTGGATCCTACACAGTTTGATTTTGTGAAGGGTAGATCATGCCTGCTCAACTTGGTCGACTTCTTTGAGTCAGTCACCAGAGCTGTGGATGAAGGCAAGGTGGTTCATACAGCCTACCTTGATCTGGCCAAGGCCCTTGATACCATTCCCCACTCAGGAATCATAGAAAAACTCACTGTGCTAGGCATCAACCCCAGTATCACTAGGTGGGTTGTAAACTGGCTCACAGATAGAACCCACAGTGTGAAAGTAGCTGACTCCAAGTCAGATTGCTGACCAGTCACGAGTGGAGCCCCACAGGGTTCGGTCCTGGGTCTTCTCCTGTTTGGTATCTACTTCTCTGAAGTCCAGGCCAACACAAAGATACTCTGGCTGACAAGGTTCGCAGACGATTGCACGTTGGGAGCTATTATTAACTCCCCAAGTGATGTTGACAGGCCTCAATGACACCAACGACTGGTGTCAGAACCATGGCCTTAAGCTCAATGCCAAAAAATGTGTCATCATCCCCATTGGGAAAACCCCAGTTCCCGTGAATTACCACATTGATGGTAGTCCAGTGAACACAGAAGGCGCTATAAGAGATCTGGGAACACAGGTTGACAGCAACCTCTCTTTTGACCATCACGTTGCCACTGTGGTCAGAAAGTCCTTCTGTGTGGTACATCTCATTACTAAGGGTTTTGCATCTAGGAAGAAAGAGGTCATTGTCTCCCTCTACTCTTCCCTCATTAGGCCAGTCTTCGAGTACAATGCCCCATTTGGCATGTGCCTCACTAGACACCTGCAACAACTGGAGAGGCCGCAAAAGTACCTCACAAAGAGGATCCTAGCTAGGCCTTAAACACTTGTCCTATATGGACAGACTCAAAAAACTCCAACTATTCTCTGTCTCATATCGCCTACTTAGAGGTGATCTCTGCTTGACTTACAAAACCATGTCTGATCCAGCTCTGTTAGAAATGCTACATCTAAAGAAATCCCATTCTCTCTGCACCACATGCTCCAGAGACCTCAACCTCATTACCACAATCAGCAGAACATGCTGGAGGGACAGGTTCATAACCCAGAGACTGCCCATGCTATTGAATAAGCTTTCCATACATGTCAAGCAGAGCACCTCACTGGCCGTTTTCAAGAGAAATCTTGATGAGTGGATGGGAAATAGAAAATTCACCCCGGGAATGACTCCAGTAGCTCTACTCGACAGAGGCACTAGGAACTAAGGTTGGGTGGCACGATGCCAGGGTAATCCTATGGGCTAGGCTTGTAAAGGCTCCAGGGCCATTAGCCTAGCACACACCTATGAACCTATAAAACAGGAGGCTATGTCCTCCGGAGTTTTATCAGGATGAGGGAGGGATTGTTTTTCTTGGGTCTATATTAGATCACCGAACGCTTAAAAAAGCGAACAGTGATTGATCGAACTTATGTTAGCAAAAGCTTAAAATATCGAAGCAACAGAAACCCGAATTTTTTCCTAGGGAAAGAATTCGGTTGTCCATTTCCGTTGCTTCGGTATTTTCAGTGCTGTGGCAGAAAGTTACGGGTCAGGATCAGGTAAGTGTGTGATTGTGTGGATGTGAGTGTTAGGGCGGGTTAGGTGAGTTAGGGTTAGGGCGCGGGTTAGGTATGTGTGCGATTATGTGGACGTGAGGGTTAGGGTGGGTTAGGTGAGTTAGGGTTAGGGAGTGGGTGAGGTGAGTGTGCGATAGTGATGGACCTTAGGGTTAGGGTTTGGGTTAAGGTAAGTGAATAGTTAGTGGTGTGTGTATAGTTTAGTGTAGGGTTAGGTGTCAGATTTTAGGTGTATGTGTGTGGATTGCTGTTTGTTTGGTGTGCTTGTGTTGTGTGTATGTGTTGTGAGTATGTGTTTTGGAACAGCGATTTTTTTTCCCTAGGAAAAAAAATCACTGTTTTGACAGTTCGAGATTGTAAGCTTTTGCTTACATAAGTTCGATCAATCACCGTTCGCTTTTTTAAGCGTTCGGTGATCTAATATAGACCTGCTTTTCTTTCCTGGGTTAAGAAGTGAGGTGATAGAACTCCAGCATCTCTTTGGGTTCTGTTGTTGGTTAGACTTCAGTTTTTGATAATATTCTTTTTTTATCTTTGTTTAGTTTTTTTATACCGTTGAGAAGTTGTCTGTATTTTTAGTACGTCTGTGGTATTTCTGTGGGTTTGTCATGACTTCCATATTTTGTCTCTAGTATACATGAGAAGTCGAGTGGATTTGGATAGTCAGAGGGTGTGGTTATTTTTTATTTTCTGTAGTCGTAGAGGTGCAAGACTATTCAGAGTATTCATGAAGGTGTTATTGAAGTACTCAACAGCTTCATCTAGTGGGAGGGTCCTTAGTGGGTTCCAGTTTGTAGATTTTAGAATGTTGTTGAAGGTTGTAGGGTTAAATGAGGACAAGTTCCTTGTTTGTTTATATTGATGCTAGCTATGATTGGAACAGGGTGCTTGGATGATAAAACTGGGAGATGGTTGCTGAATGTGTTTGGCAGTATTCCTGCTGAGGTTATTTTGTTAGGGTTTGAAACCAGTCTCCAGTCTAATATGAATCCATTTTCACTCCCTTTGCTTGATCTGGTGGGAAAGTGTATGAGTTGTGTGAAGTGGAAGATATTAATATTTGAGGAAGGGTGGCTGGAATTAAGTTCAAGCCAGATGATATTGATGTTGCCTAGTATGATAGTCTCGTTTTTTTGATTAAGGAAAGAAATTCATCATTACTCTTCAACTTTGCTTTTTCCTGCATCCTTTCAACATTCACTGACAAACCAGTACTGCACTGTAATAACTGTGGAAGAAATAGATGAAATAAGTTGGGGGTCTGGGGACCACTAAACATCCAGAAGTCATGGTGGTTCTAGATTCTCTGAGGTACATTTATCCAGTGATGGACTGAAGAAACTTTCTGATAAAGGAAAGAAATTCAGTGTCACTCCTCATCTTTCTTTTTCCTCCATCATTTCAACACACAGAGAAGGAGTGATCCGGAAAACTACATGCCTGATTGCTTAATAGCAGTGGCAGGGAAAGTCATAAAGGGAATACTGAGTGAAAGGCTGGTCGTGTTTCTAGAGGACAATGGTCATGAAGTCAGCAACCAACATGTTAATGGTCAGAATAAGTAGTCAGTCAAACCAGATACAGTTTTGTGACTGGGTTGCAGCACAGGTGAGCTGGGGGAAGGATAAAGTGACATGGCCTATTTGGACACCAGCAAGGTCTTTGACTCAGTCCCAAACAGGAGGCTGATAGGAAAATTAAGGAATTGTAAGTAGGATAAGTATGAAGAACTGGACTGCTGCGTGGCTAAATCGGCAGGACACAGCGGTTTGTGATGAGAAGTGGTGGTGTTAGGAATTAGCATTATGACTAGTGAAGTAAATCATGGATCTGTATTGGATCCAGTATACAACAGTGTGTCTTGTCTTGGACATATCTTAAGACCTGAGAACAGGACCATCTTTTTCACTGATGTCACAAAACTAGGTGCAGTGCAGGAGGGTGGTAGAAGAGTCTAGGGAAGGATTTGTACAGGCTAACTACGTGAGCAGAAATATAAGATTTGTGGTTCATTGAAAAGTATTGCACTTGGGTCATAACAACACTGGTGTGAAGTATCAGATGAAGAAATGGGGCTGATGACAGAAGAACAGGAAAATAATCTGAGAGTGTTGATCACACCTGGACCGGACTAGGATAATAATGAGTGGGGAAGTGGTAGCATGTATATGTCGTAGTATCCCTGATGAATGATCAGTCCCAGGTCTGACTGCATAAAGAAAATCTAAACCACACTATGACATCCCTTAGCTACTGGATTGCTGACCCTCACCTTTGCTATAGGCCATCTTGAAACTGGAAGGTCCAAAGGCAAATTTCCAGCTGTATATAAGGGCTCTCATGGGTGTTGTATGTTGGGTACACGTTCCAGCTTTGTAGAGGGAATGACTGATTTTACAGGCTGCATCAGTGCTGAAATACAAAGTCAGTAGAGTAACTTGACCATAAAAATAAAAAAATAAAAATAAAATAAAACTTTATCCACAGCATCAGTAACTCTAGGTAGAACAAGGAAAATGTAGCATTACTTATTACATGTACAAAGAACAGAGATTTCTTTATGCACCTTATGTCTTAAGTGCTGGTGAGATGTACCTCTTCATCCCTTCACTGTAATATAGCTGCAATTGTTATTACTGCATATACTGTGCATTCCTGTTGCTTTGATATTTCCAGTCTGGTTGTCTGGCATTACATTCCTTTCGATGCACTGATGCTTCTCTTCTGGCTTGTTAGGTTGCCTAATATTCAACTTCAGAAAAGGAGTTTGGGTATTTTGGGGGTATTTGTGTAAGTATAGTGAAGCACTGTTAATTCATTGTTGCATTTTATTTTTACTTGTAATTCTGTTCCCCAAAGGAATAACACTCAGCAATTTATAGAGAAATGTGTTTATTATACCATAGTCATTCACCCATAAAGTGTTTTTCTTTAAAGACAATGCACAGCTGTAATGGTAGCATGCTTAATGAAAATGTAACAATGCAATGTGGTCTGGGAACTGAAACAAGTATTATAAACTGTTTGGCCATGCTGGTCGTTATGTAATAGCCCACACTAGTCTGTTCTACTCATCTCTGAAGAATTCATTAGTTCAACAGTGGTTCCTTTATTATTATGAATGAAGAACTAGGTTATTGAAAGCTGTCCTTCCTACTATGAATGCAGTTGCAATGAAAATGACCCTCTTAATGAGCTGCTCGCATTCTTCTCTGCACCATCTTCAGCAAAATCGTTTGGATACAGTAAGCCTTTACATTCAGTCTGATCAATCACTGCTTTGATCGTTTTACAACTGCTGAAAATTTTTCTTGCACTACATAATTTGCTTACAGTGACTCCACAGTAATTGTCATTGTAGGTGTTGGTTTTCTGCATGCAACATGCTGGATGTAAACATGAAATCTAAACATTCAGTAGATTTATTTTGAGTTTGACTGTTATTATGAAGGAGATAAAGACAGTGAAAATGCACATGTAAGTGCATATCACATTTTCTCTGTTGCCCCGATTGCATTTATTCATACTGAAATGTTCTTTCAATTCCTGCCAGAGAGTCTCTGAATATGAAGTCTATTTATAGTACAATACTTGTTTTCTTTAATGGAGGGGTTAAATAAATTATCACTGTTATGGAATTTAATTTCAGTAACTTTATGTAGTATTGTCATGTTGACAGAGTGCACTACAAAACAATAGCTCTCTGAAAATGAAGAAAAATGGACATTATTATTACGTTTTCAATTTTTTTTTGTTTAGTGCCCCTAGCTAATATAATTAACCTGGAAACAAACACAAACTAGGCAAAGTTATCTGCTTTTTGATTTTTTTCAGCAAATTACCTTGCATCCATGCAATGTTATATGCAGGTTTCTTCCTAAATATTTGTAGAAATTTAAAATAGTTCATAGGTTTGATTGGCAGGCGTATGACTTTTAGTAAAGAGTCACTGTACTTGTTCAATTCCTTTCAGGTTGCTTGTTTGAAGGCTATAAAATGTGATAGTGATAAGTGGGCTATAACTGATACAGTGGGACTCTTGTTGATTGGCCAGGATCTCAATAGCTGAAGAATGCAAGGCAAATGCATATGGCTGCATATTATGCAACACAACACACAAAGATGGTCAAATGAGACACAAAAATGCAGATGCCAAAACATATGATGTTGCCATTTAAACAGGGTCCCTGCTGTTGAGCAGCAGTATTGCTGAATTCATACACAATTCAGTTGTCCAAAGCCAGGATTACAGGTGCTTTATAGGTAGGGTCATCATGTTCCCATGGTGAGTGGCCGTGGTGCCCATTCCTCAATGCAGGATTGCATAACTGCTGTCACCAATGACTACACATTATGACATCCACAGACACGTAAAGTTAGGTTACAGCACAATGCAGGTTTTTCTCATTCTCTTCAATAAGTGTATGCACATAACCCCTCATCCTGTTCCTTTTCCATATATTAATGTATTACCGCTAACTGTGCTGTGTAAGCTGTAATGCTTTTGGCAACACTTCACAGACCTGCACAGCACAGCTGGCATCACATATTGTAGTGATGAGCCTTTTGATACATTCATGTCATACTAAATGCAATAACGAAGGCATTTGGTAATTCAGTGACCATTAATCAACTACACTGGTCACATGTCAGATGACATTCTATAATTATTCCAGCTTAATGTTCTCCCTGAAATAACTAGATTTGCCTTTTAGCGCTAGATGTGTCACAGAATAGTTTTTTTCTGAATTTGATAGGTACACATTGGTCAGAGTTTAAATTGCTCTCTACCATTGCCCTAGGTCTTTAATGATGGTAACATATTTTATGATTTGTTCATTTGTTTTGTAATCACAGTTAATATCTTTTTTTGCCAAGTGTCATGATGCTGCAGTTATTAAATATGATGTTATTACTACTGAACCAAGTGTGTATATTTTGTAGACCATCTCTGAGAACTCTGGCATATTTTATTGAAGTAATTATATTACACATTTTGCAACTGTCAGCACATTTGGTTATCCATAGCCTATTTTCTGCTTTTATATCCAAGGAGAATAGTCCAGAAAGAAGTGGCCACAATGCAAAGCCCACCATATCTCATTGGGATAGCCAGGTAACCCACTACCTTGACTTCAGTCCTTTTACTTAATTGGTGCTTTACCCATTGAATTCTATATGGGTTGACATTTAATACTTCTTTATTTATCAGTTATTTTGTTGAATATTGTTGAATAACTTAAAAAGGTCAGCATAAAAAGTGTATAATACCAACCATCTGTCAAGTGCTGGTGTTACATTTGCAAATAATGCCACAAGATTCAAAAGGCAAGGTGATCACTTGACAGACCCATACTGTATCATATCTAAGAGAAGTAGGTTCCCTATATCATTCTGAATAAGGCCCTTTACAACTTTGTCTATTCATTTGCATGTACTACAGGTTAGAGTAGTGAGTCTAAAACTGTTTAGGTCAGATGTTACCCTCCTTTGTGAATTGGCACCACTGCAATCTGTCACCTGAGCACAATGTCCTTTGGATGAGACATTAAACCATTGTCCCATCTGCTTGAGTTGGGAGTAGCTCAGGTGGATGTAGAAGATCCCATGGCACCTATTGAAAAGAGTAGGGAAAGGAACAAGGAAAGTTCCCATTTGCACTGGCCAAATTTCCCGTAGTAGTAGAAATACCACCTTGGGTCTCCCCAAAAAAGAGGCCACTAGCCTTGTGAGAGTAACCTAGTCAAAAAAGGATGAACAAATATGCAATAACTGTAAGGGCATAATAACTAGTATACAGCTGGCAAAGTGCTACACCTTACATTCACCACACATTTCTGTAGTTTACACCCTTGTATAGTTTTATAGACCATATTAGACTTTTGTGTACTACAGATAACCATGACAAATCTGTACATGGTGGGTTACTTCAAGAATGTCAGGCTATACCATTAGACAGTAACAGTCCTTTTACCTGCTTTAGACACAGTAAGGTAACATTCCATGTGTATCTGCGATGGTGTTACAGTGGTACATATGATCTCTCTTTAACAAATGCCAGAGTTGCCTGTGACCTGCTACCTCACTGTCAGATACTCGCCATTGTGTGTGTGTGTGTAGGTGTGTGAGTGTGTGTGTGTGCGTGTGTTTTGAGTCCAGTGGTGGGCTGATTTACCCCTTCACAAAAAATACACTGTCTCGGAGCCGAAGCATATGGACTGGCATAACTGGATAATTAGTATGTTTTATAGGAAGCCCATGTGCCCACTAAGTGGTTACTGGGGAGATACTGCTAACAGGATGCACAGGCTGTCAGTCTGCAATAGCAGAAAGTACTTGATGCACTATGCCCTGTCCACCATGAACTACAACAGAAATAAGAAAACAAATACAAATAAGAAAAGTTAGGGTTATAATAGTGGAAAACAATTCACCTAATTACTCCCAAACGAACCAAACTGACACACTGTTGAGCTGAAAAGCCAGTAAAGCACAGAAGCACCAACAGGGCAGAAATGGATGATAGGCATATTAAGAAGGTGAAAATAAAAAAAAAGAAATAAAATTCAATCGCCCAGTAGCACGTGTATTAACTACTATTACTATTACAACCACTTAAATTAAACAACACAGCAGAAATAAATAGACATCAAAAGAAAAACACAATCATTGTAATGCACCCTAGGAACAATTCTCTCTTGAAAAGTGTAGCAGAGGCTTAAAACAGCATGACATATTCCATTTGTTTTCTGTGAAAATACCCTATTAAATATGTATAGCAAATAGAGTAATGTGTAGCAGAAACAGTAGTATAAAAAGCATAATACTCTTAGATTAAACTCTATACAAGTAATACATATTCATCTAAGCAGAAGACTCATTCGACATTTGTGAATTATGAACACTTAATTCAATTAATGTAGATACAGTAATGTGTAGCAGAAACATGATTAAGCGTGACACTCTCCACATTTATAACAGTAACATTAATAAGCATGATACCCTCAACTTAAACTCTACAAAAAATAATACTAATTCACCATAAGCACAACAAATGTTGCACATTTATGAATTAAGAATGTTTTGTTCACTAAGGCATGGTATGGTGCGTTAAATGCTACAAAACATTTACATAAGTATGATCAGCATGAAAGAATATTGCATGGTAGGAAAAATCAATGTATACATTTTAGAAATGAAGAACTTAAACTAAAACATTGTGCAAGCCAAACAAAATGACAAAATTATCTTGAAAAGCCATAACTAATGTGTTTACGTATAAAGAATTAAGTACAGTTGTAGCATGAAGTTCAAATAAAAAAAATTGTACCCAGTGATTGCGAGTTGATCCATGAGTTTGATTATTTTTTGCTCTCTTTTTCTTTCTGGGATGGGAATATCCTGTAATAGTAGGACAGTGTTTACTATGTACTGTGGTGCTGTATCACAGACAGCTTGATCTATAACAGTGATGCTGAATCTATGACATGCGTGTCAAAGGTGACACACCATGATGTTTTGGGTGACACACCAGCGTTCACCAACAGCCACGTTACCGAAGAAACTGAATGAACAAAAATATAAGAAATATGTGACCCTCCAGTTATCTATTAAAACTCAGCAACAAAAAAGTTATTAAATGATATTAAATCAAATGCAGTATGTTCCATATTTTTTTCAGTTCAATTCAAACTTACTATTAAAAGTAGGGTAATTTTTTTGATGCAGTATTTTAAGCCCCATTATCAGTACGCATATTATTTTCTCTATTGTAAGCCACTGATTTTTCTTTTACTTTTATAATACATAGCAGCACACATGATTGGACTGTATTTTTTTAATTAATTAATATGTAAATAATTTTCTCTTGTTCATGGGGGGTTGGGGTGACACGCCAGCAGAGTCAAGATAGGCACATTCCAAAATTTTGATATGCCGAGCCCAAAAGGTTCGGCATTACTTATTTATAACATGTAACCAGTCAGGTTTTGCTAGCACTTTCAAAAGTAATGCTTCCCAATGCTCAATTAATGACTATCTTGACATTGCTATGTAAAGTTTTTATTGAGAAAGTTATTAGTAACAATGCAGTGTTTACTGAATACACAAGGTCAGAGAAAAAAACATGAGGCACCTGCCACTGAATTTGGAGCATATCGCTGAAGTTGCTTTCCATTGTGTTGTTTAGATCTGATGAATAAATTACATGTTTATACAGTGTACTATGGTCATTTATTTTTATGCTCCTAGTAAAGATTTCAAATCACACATTGTTTCTGCAATGCATATGGTGTAGCACAGTTGTAATACTCTCATTTAATATTTTGGGAGACATGTTTAGAAAATAACAAATAAGGCCATATCTTAGACGAAGGAGGTATTCTATAAGACTTTCAGCAATAAGCTAGTCTCTCTCATATGAATAGTTATTTGGAGAGATAGCAATCAGAACACAGTCAGTGTCATGTTCAACTAATAGTAGTATGCCTTCACTAGTACAAACTTCCTGGTCCCTGATTTTGGAATATGTTATAGGATTGATGGCTGTTGAGATGATGTCATCAAATTTTAGACAAGAGTTAGAATTTCCTCTATATGCTTAGTCTTATGCTGTCATAGTCTGATACTGAATCTGTCAAACTAATTTCTGATACTGTCAACATTAAGAATAGTAGTAATACCATTTATGGTTGTAAAATGCCACTGTTTTAAAGATAAATTAATGTAGAGCAAAATGCTAGACAAATGACTATAGCTACAACTTATGTTTTGCAGCTGTAATAGTGGTTAGTTGTGTCCTTGTAAATAGCCTTGATCCTCCTGTTTAACACTTTGTTCCCACAAGGATTGAATTTAGAATGTAACTGGCATTTTTTCATTTATTGATTGAAGTTAATAATTTTTTAATTGAATGTAATTAGTTTTAATTAAGTTTGTATATATAAGCAGGTGTTTGTATGAGTGTTTTTACTCCTTGAAGGCAGTTTGCCAATATGTCAGAATGTAATAAAACGATGTCATGTTGTCCTATCTCGCCTTCATTCTTACAATGATGGGTTCAGAGCCGATCCTCGGCTCTGACTCTGCCGAATACACAGCTGAAAGACTCAAACTTGGCTCGTGGCAAGTAGGTATCCCATAATGCAGTGGTGTAACTCCCTAGATCTCATTTGCTGCTTTACGAGGTTGGATGTGCTCTTCTTGGCCGTGGCTAAGTTACGATTTATTTCTACTTATTACATTCACTAGACCTTTTTCTCATTGTATATTATAGTGTGTGTTTTCTTCTAGCATTGTAGTTTGCATAATTAGCCTTTGAGTTAGTATAACTAGATATTCATAGGAATTATTTATTCTGGTGCTGCTTTTGGCCATCATTTTCGTAGGCCTTGCTGTATTCCTTGTAGTGGTTTGGTTGTGTTTTTCGTATAGCTTGATAGTAGCTCATTTAAGTTAGAGAGCTCTTCACCCATTTTAGTTAGAGGGCTTGTAGTTGTTGTGTTGATTCTCTGGGTTTAGGGCCGTTTTAGTTAGAGGCCCTATTATCTTCCTTTGTCTAACTGTCTGTTCAGTATTTCCTGTTGTAGTTCGTTATATATCTGTAATTGTCAGTATTTAGAATTTCTGTTGCTAGGTTGTGGTCTTTGTCCTTTATCATGTCCAAAGACCCAAAGGAGAGGGAACATAAGCCTTCAGGCTTCAAGAAATGCCAGAAATGTTTCCAAAAGATGTCTGTTACTGACGGTCATGTCATCTGTGTTTATTGCCTTGGAGCTATTCATTTGCAAGAAGATTGTACATTCTGTCATTCCTTCAGTGCCATAGTTTTACAAGAAAGGAGAAACAAATTGATCCTTAAGGGGCTCTTAAAGCCAACTTTTGAGGAAGGTATCCACAGTTCTTCTTCCTCTTCTTCTTCTCCTTCAAAAAAGGACAAACCTCAAAAAAGACAATCACCTGCTGCATCAGCTCATTCGGAGCCTCCAGTTAAGTTACCTAAAATATCTAAGACTACTACCTCCTCGGTTCCACAGTCTTCGGAACCATCAGAGGTTATTCCGATTGACAAGCCTGGTTCTTCAGCTCCAAAGTCTTCAGAGCCACAAGATACCTCTTCTCAGAGCCAGTCTTTTGAGATGTTAACAGTCTCCCCTACACTGAGATCTCCCATTTTGCACAGGTCTCGTTCTCTGTCCCTATCCTCCAGGTCCACCAGGAGCTTATCTGACAATGATGTGGAATGGGTGGTGTGCAGACTCTTGAAGTCGCCGGCACTAACGAAATTACTTTTGGCTCCGACCCATCTGGTCCCAGAGCCTACTATAGCCATTGCACCCACTGGTGTTACTCCTCTGAGCTAAGCTGGACCTTCGGAGCCAGAGTGCTTGGTGGCACTTACTGTGGATCCGTCGATTCCAAGACCCCCTTTGGTGATCATGGAGCTGACTTCTGTTCCGACACTCTTGGAGCCATCCAGAGAGTCTGGGAGCCAGGGTTCCCCAGTTGGCCCTGAGGGGGATTCTTAGACTTGATCTTCGGTGCTGAGCCTACCCCTTGGAGCGTCAGCCTGGGTGAGCTCGGCTCTTACATCGGTCTTGGGGCCGGTCTCACTGGGTCTTTTGGCTTACTCTGTCTCCTCAGAGCTGAGGGAGTCTTCGGAGCCAGTGGGATCTGCCTTTGAGCCAATGAGGAGTGTGCTGTCTGCCCCTACAGCTCCACATAAGGATACCAGCACTCATCCCCTAAGGCACCGGCTACTGTCTCGGCACCACCCATTCCACAGGACAGCTGAAATCCTGAGTCTCAGGATCCCCCATTGGGCGAACCCCACTCTTCTGGAGCCTTCCCAGAATACCCTTCTGAGGATCCCCCTCAGAAGAGAACTTGCAAGAGGAAGCATGTAGACTCTCCAGATGAGTCTGTCACTTCAGGCACTGACCTCGAGGAGTCAGAAGTGTCCCCACGGTCGTCCTCTGATGATATCTCATTTGCAGATATCCTAGAGATCCTGAAGCAGAGAGGTGGCTGGCAGAACTCCACCCCTTCTGATGAGGAGTCAGTGTACCTGAAGGCTTTTGGATCTCAACCTTTAGCCTTCTGGGTGTCTCCGCCTTTTAACGAGCTAATGGACTTGGTCAGTTGAAAGGCGTGGAAGTCACCTGATACAATGGAACCAGTACCTCGGAGGCCAAACAAATTCTTATCAGCTCCTTCCAGAAAGGATTTCCTCACTAAGGGGGTATCTGTAGATGCTATGGTGGCGGCAGCAGCCACCAAGAAGGAACTTTCAGAGACATCCTCATCTGTCCATCCTCCGAACAAAGACTCTCGAACAATGGACAGATACGGGAAACATGTCTTTTCATCAGTGACCTTTACACTTTGATCGCTGAACTATCTCACTCACTTCACAAGGCTACAGAGAGATCTTCCGAAAGAACTAGGAGATACTCTACAAGGTACATTGGCTGCGAGGGTGAATGAGAAGGTCTCCTCCCAGCTATCCATCTTAAATTCCATCATCAACTCCTCCATGAGGCTGCTCTCTTACATAGCTGATGGAACGAGCAGGGCAGCGAATTCCAGAGTTTCCCTTAGGAGACAGTCCTGGATGCGCTTGTCCAATTTTGTGGAGCCCTTTAAGACTACTTTTACTAATGCCTCTTTTGATGGTTCCTCACTCTTTGGACCCAAAGTAAAAGACACTCTCACCCAATGCAAGCAGGATGGAAAAACTCTCTCTGCCTTTGAACAATGTTTATCCATACCTTCAACACCTTATCCTAAAGGTCAGAAGAGTGGGAAAATGTGGTTCAGAAGATCCCAGAGAGTTTTCCAATATGCACAGGGTGAATCCTTCCCCAGGGGCAGAGGGGGAGATAACAATGGTAGGCAGCGCCCCAGAGGCAGAGGGGGCCCACAAAACCAGGGCGACCGTGATTCCTTTCGCAGACATCCCTATCAGCACTCCTGAAAGGAGGCCCAACTGCTCTGCTCTGGAGGCAGTCAGGGGATGTTTATCTATGTACCCAGAAGCCTGGCAAACTATCACAAGAGACAAGTGGGTACTAAGAATAATGTCCAGAGGATATTCCATTCCCTTTTCCTACCCTGTCCCACAGTCCAGAACAATCCCAGATGTTCCACCCAATCTAAGGGATCAATCAACTCTTGAAATTCAAAAGTTGCTGCACAAAAGAGTCATCCAAAAAGTCCCTGTAGAACAAACAGGATTAGGAACTTACTCAAGATTCTTTTTGGTGCCAAAAAGAACAAGGAACTGGAGGCCCATATTAGACATAAGCAGTTTAAATGAATCTGTCAAGAAGTCAGATTTCCGAATGGTGACACTGCAGTCTATACTCCCCGTTTTAGGGAAAGACGATCGGATGTGCTTGATAGATATTCAAGATGCTTACTACCACATAAAAATGGACAGGGCATCGAGAAGGTATTTACGCTTCTGGCTGGGAGCCAGTCATTATCGGTTCCGAGCTCTGCCCTTTGGTCTCACTACAGCCTCCAGAGTGTTCACCAAATGCATGGCAGTAGTCACAGCTCACCTGAGGTGTCTAGAATTCTGAGTGTTTCCCTATCTAGACAACTGGCTCCTATCTGCCACCACCAAGCATCTACTCCAACAAGCCAGGGATGTGACCTTGGAAATTTGAGCTCAATTGGGTATTACAGTCAACTTTTGAAAATCTGCCTTGTTGCCCTGTCAACATATTACAGTTATAAGTGCAGACAGAGGTTCAGCACTCAGGCAACAGATACTTCATCTTCTTCCCAAGTCCAAGGTGAAAGCAAAGATAATTCTAAAATTATTAGTGACAATGGCTTCCACCATAACACTGGTTCCCCTTGGCAGAATGCACATGAGGAGCCTTCAATGACTTTTGTTCTCCCACTGGTCACTTCAAGAGCTTCCTGTCTCACATCATCAGGATAATGGAATCATGCAAAAAGGACTTAAGATGGTGGATACACTCCAGCCATTTGACCATAGGGAGACCCTTTGTTCCACAACAACCTTTAGCTACAGTGACCACGGACACCTCCCAGATAGGGTGGGGGGGGGCATTATTTGGGGAGAACAGTCCAAGGTATATGGCAAGAACACGAGGCTCACTTGCATATAAATGTCCTAGAGATGAGAGCAGTGCTTCTTCTGTTACAAGCACTTCACGACTCTCTCCCTCTTGGGACAATTGCGGTACAGTCAGACAATATGTCTGTGGTTTGGTACATAAACAAGCAGGGGGGGAACCAGATATTACCCCTTTGTCGCGAGGCCCTAAGAGTTTGGCAATGGGCAGTTTCTTCCCAGCACTTTCTAGTAGCAACGCACATTCTGGGGAAGTCCAACATGATAGCAGACAAGCCGAGCAAGGCAATTCTAATGCTTCATGAGTGGTCCGTCAATCAGAATGTAGCGGAAAGGATTTTCCAAACATGGGGTCTGCCTTGCTGCAATTTTTTCGCCACTCCCATGAACGCCAAGTGCAGCAACTACTTTATCTTAATTCCCCCACCAAGGGAGACACCAAGAGATGCATTTGCTCATGATTGGCCCTCTGGACCTCTGTATGCCTTTCCTCCATTTACTCTCATACCCAGAGTCATTCAGAAAGCACAGTCCTTGGGAAGCAGGATGATTTTCATTGCTCCTTACTGGCCTCGTCAAGTTTGGTTCCCCTTCCTTTGGCCTCATCTTCGTGAGAAGCCTTGGACTCTGGACCCAGTTGCAGACCTTCATCCACTTCATCCTTCTCTCCACACCCTCAGCATGACAGCTTGGCTGGTCCACTTCCCAATTTAGTCAAGCTTCAGAATTTCACTCCAACAGTTAAACATATCTTGATGTCCTCTCATAAAGCTTCCACCAGAAGACTGTATTTTAGCAAATGGAAAAGATTTTCTCTCTCGGCTCAAAACAGAAGCATTGACCCTTTTTCTGCGCCTCTTCACTCTATCTTGGAATTCTTGATGGAACTCTTCCAACAGGGTTCAGCTGCAGCAACCATCAGAGTACAACTCGCCGCAATTTAAAATTTCCACATTGATAATCCTACTTCAAACTTAATGTCACACAGGTTATGTAGAGCCTTCTTGAAGGGTGCCTCCTTATTAAGACCTCCCTTTAAGGAACCCCTTCCTCCTTGGGATTTAAATTTTGTTCTATCTCATCTAACGTTACCACCTTTTGAACCTTCTTCATCTTCACACCTCAAGTTCCTTTCCTGGAAGACCATTTTTCTGGTTGCTATAATATCTGCTAGAAGGGTATCAGAGTTGCAAGCCCAATCTATCAAACCACCATATCTGATATTTCATAAGGATAGGGTATCCTTGTGAACGAATCCATCCTTTTTACCTAAAGTCTCTTCTTCAACTAACATAAATCAATCTATTTTGCTTCCATTGTTTTTCCCTAATCACAGCAACAAGGCAGAATACAAATTACATCAACTGGACATGCACAGACAACTCAGATTCTTGCATAGGACAAAAGATTTTAGAAAATCTGACCAGTTGTTCATGTCTTTTTCAGACACAAAAAAGGGTAGGCCAGTTTCGAAAACTAACCTTTCCAACTGGCTCTCAAACTATATTACCTTCATCTATACCTCAAACAATAGAGAATTATCATTCAAGGGTAAGGCTCATTCCACTGGAGCACTAGCTATGTCTTCTGCCTTTCAGGCCAAAATTCCTATGGATAATATTTGTGCTGCTGCTACCCGGGATACCCCTCATACATTTATCACGCATTATAAAGTGGATTTGGCCTCCAGGGACAGGGCCTCCTTTGTGTCCACTGTGCTCAAAGGTGTACTCTCATGAGCCACCCAGGGAAAAGGTGCTAGGGATGCTGTCTCATCATTGTAAGAATGAAGGCGAGATAGGACAACATAACATAAAGACATTATGTACTCACCATAACATTCCATGTTTGTTGTCCATCTCGCCATTCATTCTTATGAATCCTCCCTCCTTCCCCCATCCAAGAACTCCTTGTGGATCTGGTGGATGTCTTACTTCTTTCAGGAGTTCCTTGCTTTAGTTTGTTTCTCCTATTCCTTTGGGGATAGCATATATTTGTATAATATATATATATATATATATATATATATATATATATATATATATATATATAGTTCATTATAATTTCTTTAGTAGTAGCAGCAAACAAGATCTGGGGAGTTACACCACTGCATTATGGGATACCTACTTGCCACGAGCCAAGTTTCAGTCTTTCAGCTGTGTATTCGGCTGAGTCAGAGCTGAGGATCTGCTCTGAACCCATCATTGTAAGAATGAACGGCGAAATGGACAACAAACATGGAACGTTATGGTGAGTACATAAATTCTTTTTTTGGATACTGGCTACTTGTGGTTTTATTGCTCAGTGGTCATGGTGGTGTATATAGTTGGTTGCTATATTGTGCTTTTATGGCCAGTGATCCTTCTTACAACCTGCCACAAATATTTCGAGAAATCGGAATGGATCAGAGTCAGTGGTCTTTGGATAGTTTTTTAACACAGTCTGGTGAGCAAATTAATCAACAGGGTGGAGGTGTTCTGATGTTGAGAGAACAAGCCTCTAGACCCTGGGACAAATGGGAAGAGGATCGGAATAAATATTGTCAGAATCCCTTTGACATGGTGGGTCAGAGATATACCTCTGCTCTTGCTGTAGAACACAAGGTACTATTTGACTGCCTAGAAAAACTCATGTGGAAAGAAACGGCTGTGTTTTTGAATTTACAAAGACAAATATAAGGAATTAGATATAACCCCAAGAGGATTAAGGGCATATAAAGATCCATCTTTGCCTTTTGATTTGAACAATAAAACAGATAAAGAGTTTCATAAATAATGGGTTGCAGCAGCACACAAATGCACTAGTGAATGGGTCTCTATATTATCAGAAAGAGACAGCGCGAAGCAACAAGATTTGAAAGAACAGATTTGTTCAGTCTGTACATCTCTGATACCAGGTCCGGGTGTGGAACACATGGACAAGTTCCTCATAGATATTAATATCAAACTTAAGAACTATGAGGGAGAAGTTGTGGAAAGAACTAAGGGTAAACGTATTCGAGATGTCAGAGATTATGACAATGGTAGAGCTTTTGTGATGCAAACCAATCATGGATGTTCTCGTCACCATGTGAGGTTTGAAGAAGGAGGAGGTAATGGTCGGCAGCGTTTGAATACTTCAGTGGCAGTATCGGAATAAATATATCCATCTATGGAGGATGAAAATGGAAGAAATGATTTCCCATCACTCCCAAGGGCTGCCTCATAATAATAGAGACTCTTATGTAGTAAATGTATCTGGACATGATTTCAATAATTATGAAATGTCACTTTTAAATTGTGGACTCAAATTTATACTGACAGTGCCACCATGTTCCTATGAGCTGAAATGTGATATTTATAGGCTGGTTAGAAAGTTACATTTAAGGAATTATTTCAAGGATAAAGTCTGTGTTAATGAACATGTTTTGAGTGATGATGCTGACACTGATGTTTCTATGGAAGAAAGTTTTTATTCATGTTCTGAAGATGGCGTAAATGCATATTGTCTTTTAGATACAAGTCAAATAGAACGTAAAAATGTATTTATTCCACCATTTAATCATGAAGGAGTATGACATTTTATTACTATGTTAAATTTTGCTGTGGAAAGGGAAGTGGCACATTTTAATAAACATAAAAAGAATGTATTTTATAATTTAACTAAAAATGAATGGAATTCACTGTTGCTGCTGAGTCAGAGAAGGGACTTAATATTTAAACCTGCAGACAAAGGAAACAAATTGGTTGTAATGCACTATTCCCATCATATAAATATGTGTCCTGAACATCTGAATGATGAAAATATTTATGAAAGAGTGGAATTTTCTGTTTACATTGCAGCAATACATAGGTATCATGAATTGCTGTATAAGGGGGTTAGATCAGGTTATTTCACACATGAAAATGTGAAAAAGAAGTTTAGTGTAGATGGTTGTACAATGGCTCAATTCTACTGGTTGCCAAAAATACATAAGAACACAACAAACCTCCCAGGTCATCCTACAGTTTCAGGAAGGGAATATTTTCTCTATAAAATAGGACGATTATTACATTTTCAGCTTTTACCTAAAGTTCAAACAATTCATTTGTATATTAAGGATGTTTTTGATTTTCTTTTGAAAATCAAGAATATCCAATGGAAACCTAATATGTATTGGGTAACCTTGGATGTCAAGAGTTTGTATGGGTTCCCATTATGTGATCACAAACGCATTTTGTCGAATGGGTCTTGATCGAACGTAAAAGAACGAAAAGGCAAAATAGCGAAGCGGCTTTTAAGCAAATTCTTTCCCTGGAAAAAAATTGCTGTTTTGAGGTTTCGTTATTGTAAGCTTTTGCTTACATGGGGTCGATTAATTATCGTTCGCTTTTGTAAGCATGCGATAATATAATATAGACCCGTTTGTATGCCAGTATCCAACATACTTTTGGGATAAAAGCACTTAGATTCTTTCTGGGTAATAGCCCAATGTCAGAATATGTTATCGAATTAGTGCACTTCTGTCTGTTAAGTAGCTTTTTTGAATTTTCACAAAAAGCAAGTTAAAGCAATTGGTGCAGCCTTTCACCAACATATGCAAATTTAAGCATGGGTCTGTTTGAGACAGAGTATATTTACAGATCCAAGTTTTTTCAACAATATGTTAAAGGATACTACAGATTTATAGATTATCTTATTTTCCTGTGTGAAGGTGGGGAAAATAAGGTCATATTATTTGTGGAGGAGTTACAACTGAATAGATTCCATCTTAAATTTGATGGATTAAAGATAGATAAGAAAGTGCCATATCTAGATGTAGTGTTGGATATTACAAGTGGGAACAGCAATAGGACATCTGTACATCAAAAGTTTGAAGATGGCAATTTGTATTTGAGAGCAGAAAGCTGCCATCCACCCCAAACACTTCAGACATTACCGTATGGGGAATTTGTACGACTGTATAGGTTATGTAGTAATGAATTCGATTTTTTGAGGAGGCGGTAAAACTGTTCATATGTTTAGATCTCAAGGATATGATAGTAAAATATTGGAGAATTGTTGGGGTAGGTTTATTGATCAATATGTTAATAAGAAACAAAAATTAAGAGATCAAAGTAGAAATGAAAATATCAGTTATATTAAGAATAAGAAGGAAGATATTTATTTTGTTACCACTTATAGTTGTTTGAGTTTTAAATTAGTAGATTGGGTTAAATATTATTGGGAGTTTTTAACTTCTCTGAAAGATTTTTCTCAATGGGTAAATAAGGTGCCAAAAGTATCTTACAAAACAGGAAGAAATATAATTTTTTTCTGGTTAGAAGTAGGTTTGTAAGTCTCTGGATCAGTTTTGTACAAGTTCCTTTAGAGTATGGAACAAAACCATGTGGGAAGTGTAAACTATGTGAATATGTGGTTTTGAGCTTCAATAGTATAAATGGCTTAAATTTCAGTGTGAAAGGGTGTTACACTTGTGAAACTGAGGGCATAGTTTATGCCCTTAAATGTCCGTGCAATACATTTTATGTGGGAGAAAGCAAAAGGTCCTTTAAAGTACGACTAAGGGAACATGTTAGAGATATTGTGAAAAATAAGAAAGAAAGATCTATGGCAGAAGATTTTAATAAAATGCATGGAGAGGAGTCGATAGGCTTACAAGCCACTATATTAAAGAAAGTAGAATATACTCAGCATGGAATTGGAGATATAAAAAATGATATGAAGTTGTCCTATCTCGCCTTCAGTCTTTACTGCTGGCTTTGGAACCAGTCCTCGGTTCCGACTCTGCCATTTACACAACCTTGAGGTCTTCAACTAGCTTATTCCCTATCCCATGATGCTCTAGTGCCTTCCCCAGATCTTGTTTGCAACTGAAACAGATCAGGTGATTCTTCTAGCTCTGGAAGTGGAATACGTTTTTTCTTCTATATTTTTGATTACCTTTAAAATAATATTAGTAGTGTGCAGTGTGTTTTTTCTTAGAGTGCATAGTTAGCTAGTTTTTGACTTGCTAGTTAGTGATTTTGATATTTTTTCTGGCCACTTTGTATCTAGGCCTACATACTCCCTATCCTGTTTTCGTCAAAGTACTATTACTTCGATTTTTAGCTTGAAGGTTGTCCTATTGCTTAACGATAGCCTTTCTCTGTGTGCTTGCAATGATATTGTTGGTTCCATGTAAACAGTCGCTATTGTTTTTGTGTATGTATGTATATATATATATATATATATATATATATATATATATATATATATATATATGTATATATATATTAGAGATGTGCTGTTGTTTCTATAAGTTACACTATCCTATATTTTAGCACCTTTTTTTATTAGAGCAGAGCCCGTTTAAGTTAGAAGATTTTTTTTCTTCTTTCAGTGTTGGTTGCTGCTAGTTTTTAAAAAAAATGTTAGTGATAAGGTATATAGGACTGAGACTCTTGTTGTGTATTTTTTTCAGTGCTTATCTATACATAGTTTGCATAGTTATATCCAGCTCATTTAAATTAGAGAGCTGCAAAACTGTAATTGCTTAAAAGGACTATATTGTTGACTAGACCAAATGTTATAATGTCTAAGCAAGATAAGGAAAGTAAACCTTCTGGTTTCAAAAAGTGCCCTAAGTGTAACCCAAAGATGTCAATCACTGATGGACACACAGAGTGTGTTTACTGCCTGGGGGCAGTTCACTTACAGGAGCCATGTGGCATTTGCCACTCCTTTAGCTCCAGGGTACTGCATGCGAGAAAAAAATAAGTTAATTTTAAGAGAACTGGTAAAATATTCCTTTACAGAAGCCCTAGAACAGGTTCAAAGTCTCCATAAAAAGTCAATTTATCCTACAGCTGACAAGACGAATAGTCCAAAAAATGTCATCCTCTTCTACTTCAGAAGAGTTGGAGCCATTAAAGAAAGCACCAAGGATGTCTCCGACAGTGTCCATATCTATTGGTTCCAAGGAACCGTCTACCTCGGCTCAACGGGTATCAGAGCCATTGTTTTTTCAAGTTAGGAGCCGGTCCCCTGCTCTGGAGCTGGTATCTCCTACATTGAGGTCCCCCCTATTACAAGTCACAAGATCCCCAGCTCGTTCATCTTGATTCTCAATAAGCCTTTCTGATTTTGATGTGAATTGTGTGGTACAGAGACTATTGAGGACACTGGCGCTGGCAAAACTTTTGTTGGAACTGACCCAGGGGGTCTTGGAACTGACCAGACCTGTCCGTTCTACTTCGATTCCTCCTCCGACCTGAGCTGCGGGATTGGAGCTGGAATGCGTGGTGCCAATGGTGGTGGAACCATTGGAGCCGAGACCTGCTTCGGGATCTACGGCTCTGACTGCTCCGACTACTTTGGTGCCATCTGAGGGGACTAGGAGCTGACATTTACCGGTCGGGTCTGGGGAGAGGAGTCGAGCCGAGTTTTTTTTCAGATCCAATCTTACCTCTCAGGGCCTCAGTGTGTGTGAGTTTGGCTCTGACCTCTGCTTCGGAACCTACTCCTGTGGTACTGGGGGGGGACCTTCCAGTTCTTTGGAGATGTGGGTTTCCTCGGATCATGGGTGGGGGGCTTTTGAGGCTATGAGGAGAGCATTGTCCTCAGAGGCAGCCCCACCTTCGGGTCCAGCCATTCCTCCCCATAGGGCACCAGTGTTCATCTCTGTGCAACTGATTCCACACAGGCGTAGAGACCCAGAGCCTCAGGATGCCCCAGTGGGTGAACCCTTCTTTTCAAAAACCTCTCCTGAATACTCTTCTGAAGTGGTCCCCCAGAAGAGAGCATGCGTAGAGGAAGCATTTGGACTCCCTACAGGAGTCAATACATCCTACACAGACCTCGATGAATCAGAACGGTCCCCACGATCACCCTCTAAGGATGTCTCCTTTGTTGAGATCCTAGAGATCCTTAAACAGAGAGGTGGCTGGAAGCCCATCACCCCTTAGGACAAGGAGTCTGTTTACCTGAAGGCTTTCGGGTCTCAAACTTCCACCACTTGACTGTCTCTGCCTTTCAATGAGCTTATGGAATTAGTTTGTTGGAAGGAGTGGGAGTCTCCAGACACAATGGAGCCCATCCCTAGGAGGCCAAATAAATTTATCACGTCCCCTGAAGATAAAACATTTTTGATGAAAGTTGTCCGCGTAGATGCTATGGTGGTGGTGGCAGCAGCCACTAAGAAGGAGTTGTCGGAAACGTCCACTTCTGTTCATCCTCCAAACAAAGATTTGCACACGATGGACAGATATCGAAAGTGCAAGTTTTCTTCAGCGACCTTTACCCTCGGGTCTCTGAATTACCCAACCCACTTCACTAGATTACAGAGAGATCTCCTTAAAGAGCTTGGAGATACACTTCAGGGTTAAGGAGCTGAGGGGATAGCAGATAAGGTATCATCCCAGCTGTCCACCCTTAATTCTGTAGTGAACTCATCCATGAGGCTAGTTTCCTATGCAGTCGATGAAGTAAGTAGGTCAGCGGTTTAGGAATTTCCCTTAGGAGACATTCCTGGATGCGCTTGTGTAATTTCGCTGAACCCCTCAAGTCATCCTTTATAAACACCCCTTTTGATGGCTCATCTCTGTTCAGGCCTAAGGTCAAAGAGACATTAATCAGGTGTGAACAGGACGGAAAAACTCTGTCTGCTATCGGAGTCCATTTTTCCACTCCTTCTAGACCCTATCTCAAGGGTCAAAAGGGGAGGAAGATGTGGTTTTGGAAAACCCAAAGAGTTTTTCAAGACACATGTGGTGAACCTTCCTCTAGGGGAAGAGGAGAAGGTAATAATGGAAGACGCCGGCCACGTGGCAGAGGGGGTCCGCAGAATCAGGGCAACCAGGAATCTTTCTTCAGTAAGCCTTTTCAGTGCTCCTGAAAGAAGGCCCACCTCACCCTCACTATAAGGATAAAATGATTGACTTCAACAATTGGCTAAGCTTATGGTGTCATTCAAAGGGGATCCAGTATCTGTCTGCCTGGGATGACATGATTGACAGACCACGATGCTTTGCCAGAGATGGTCTGCACCTGTCACCCCTGGGATTCAGGTTACTGGCTAAGGCTCTTGCCACCCCTATAGTGCCTTTTTTAGGCAAACTTCAAAGGACAAAACCACCACCATAACAGGTACAAGCATACAAAATCTGAAGGTAATGCTACTCAATGCTAGAAGTCTAAACCTCAAAATGCACTCTCTCGAGGCACTCCCTAAAATGGAGAACATCGATATCTGTGCAGTAACTGAGACCTGGTTCAAGGCTCCAGAGAGCACCCCTGCAATACCAGGCTACAACTCTTACCACACTTTTCGCCACCAAACCAGGACCGAAACACTAAAGGTGGAGGAGTGTCAATATTCACCAAGGATATTCACACCACCAGGCTAGTTGGCCAACACAATGTGTCTGAAATTCTCCAAGTGCAACTAACACTAGGTAAGACTGCAATCCAAATTGTAGCTTGCTACAGATCCCCACCATACCCCAAGATTCTCACTACGCCTTTCTAAACATACCGAAAATATTAAGATAGAACCAAACACCCTAATACTGGGTGATTTTAACTACCCTGCCATTAACTGGGAAACTACTCATGTCCCAACACCTTTGCGCAACGGTTCTTGGAATTCATAAATTCCAACGCCCTGGATCAACTAATCCATAGTCCCACCAGGGCTCCAATATCCTAGACCTGGTCATTACCAACATGGGAAATCAATGCTCCATACCTATGGTCACCCCTCGTTAGTCAGGTCTGACCATAAGCTAATCACCCTTAACATCCACACCGCACCCCCCCATCGCCCAGTAAAGAAACCACCATAAAAACTTCTCCAAAGCCAGCTTCATGCTACTCAAGTCAGAAGTGACAAACTTCATGACACCCATGCAGACGGGAACTGAAAGTTCAACTGCTGAATCCTACACTAAGGCACTGTACAAGCACATCCACTCATGCATGAATCGTGCCATCCCAAATAGAACCAAAATGCTCTCATCCAAAAAAAGGAAGCCAATCTGGTGGTCCCCTGCCATAAACAAACTTTACAACAAAAGGAAGAAACTTTTGCAGAAAAGAGGAAAATCCCAGGATGCAAAAAACTCCCTTACTAGCCTCAGTAAGAAACTGAGATGCCTCATAAAATCCTCCAAAGCTAGTTACGAAAATAAAATTGCCAAAGATTCCAAAGACAACCACAAAGCATTCTATAACTATGTCAAGAATCTAAATGGCAATGCTCAGATCTGCTCTGAGCTAAAACAGAATGGCATTAAATATACTGATCCGAAGGATATTGCCAATATCCTGGCAGATCAATTCAGTGCCAACTTCACCCCTCTCACCCCTAAATGGCCTATCTCAATACCGGAAGATTGCCAAATTCCAGTAATAATGGCCACACAGGTACAAAACGCACTCTCTAAAGCCAAGAATACAGCATCCATGGGACCAGATGACATCCCAGGCTGTGTACTACATGAACTACAATATGAACTGGCACCTCACCTAAGTGTCATGTTTAATCATAGCCTCACCTCAGGTTTCGTGCCCACTGAGTGGCGCAGAGCTACAGTTATCCCAATCCACAAGGGGGGATCCACTTTGGATCCCGGAAACTACTGTCCCATCAGTCTGACAAGCCTTATCTGCAAGGCCATGGAGCGTATTATCATGGAACTTATAAACAAAGACATTGGCAACCTTCAAACTCTGGACCCCACCCAGTTTGGGTTTGTGAAGGGCTGATCTTGTCTCCTGAACCTGATTGACTTCTTTGAATCAGTCTCCAGAGCCATGGACAAGGGTAAGGTGGTCCACACAGCCTATCTAGACCTTGCCAAGGCCTTTGACACCATCCCCCACTCTGGAATCATAGATAAACTTACTAAGCTGGGCATTAATCCCTATGTCACCCAATGGGTTGCTAAATGGCTTACTGATAGAACCCACACTGTAAAAGTAGCCGACTCCAAATCCAGCTCCAGACAAGTGACAAGTGGAGTACCTCAGGGTTCAGTCCTGGGGCCGCTCTTGTTTGGCATCTACTTCTCTGAAGTACAGGTCAACACTAAGGGACTCTGGCTAACAAAGTTTGCAGATGACTGCAAACTGGGAGCCATTATTGAATCCCCAAATGATGTGGATACTCTACAAAAGGGCCTTACAGAAACAGATGCTTGGTGCCAGAGCCATGGGCTCAAGCTCAATGCCAAGAAATGTATTGTTATCCCTTTGGGAAAAACATGTATCCATGAATTACCATATAGGTGGCAGTATACTAAACACAGAAAGTGTGATAAGAGACTTAGGGACACAGGTGGACAGTGGTCTCACCTTCGATAACCACATCGCCACAACAGTCAGGAAATCCTTCTATGTGGCACACCTCATCACGAAGGGCTTTTCATCCATAAAAAAGGAGGTCATTGTCCCACTGTACTCATCCCTCATTAGACCCATTATAGAATACAACGCCCCATTTGGTATGTACCTCTCAAGACATCTGCAACAACTGGAAAGGCCTCAGAAATACCTCACTAAAAGAATCACAGGCCTAAAGCAGATGCCCTCGCTGACCGTCTTAAAAACTCCAGCTATACTCTGTCGCATATCGTCTACTCAGAGGCGATCTCTGCTTAACATACAAGGCCATGTCAAACCCAGAGCTGTTGGACATGCTACACTTAAAGAAATCCCAATCCCTCAGAGCTACACGCTCCAGGGATCTAAACCTTGTCATCACAATAAACAAAACATGCTGGAGGGATAGGTTCCTGACCCAGAGACTTACCAGACTCTGGAATAGATTGCCCATACATGTCAAGCAGAGTGCCTCTTTGGACCTCTTCAAGAGGAACCTTGACGATTGGATGGGAGAAAGGAAATTCACCCCAGGGATCACATCAGTCGCCCTGCTAGACAGGGGTCCAGGAAAGTAAATAATGTGGGAAGAAATAGCCAGGGAATTGTTATGGCTAGGCTTGTATAGGCCCTAGGGCTGATAGCCTAGTACCAACCTATGAACCTATGAACCCACTCTGGAGATAGTCAGGGGTCGCTTATCTTTGTATCCAGATGCCTGGCTAAAAATAACAAAAGACAAGTGGGTACAAAGCATCATATCCAGAGGCTACTCAATACCCTTTTTCATGCCACCCCCACAAAGCAAAAGGATCGTGGACATTCCACCCAGTCACAGGGATCAAGCAACTATAGAAATTCAGAAGCTGCTATAAAAAAAGAGTCATCCAGTCAGTCCCCATAGACCAGATAGGATTCGGGACTTACTCAAGTTTCCTTTTGGTTCCAAAAAAACAGGGGACTGGAGACTGATATTAGATCTCAGCAGACTGAACAAATCAGTAAAAAAGACAAAGTTCCGGGTGGTTACACTGCAGTTGATACTTCCCTTCTAGGGAAAAGACAATTGGATGTGCTCTATTGACCTCCAGGATGCGTACTACCACATAAGAATGGAGAGGCCATCCAGGAAGCATCTGGGAGCCAGTCATTATCAATTTTGAGCTCTGCACTTTGGCCTCACTATAGCCCCCAGAGTCTTCACCAAATGTATGGCAGTGGTCACGGCTCACATGAGACATTCAGGATTCTGAGTGTTTCCATATCTAGATGACTGGCTCCTAACTGCCACCACCAAGCATCTACTAATGCAAGCAAGAGACACCACCTTACAGCTCTTTGCTCACTTAGGGATTACTATAAACTACGAAAAATCTGACTCATTGGCATCTCAACATATCATTTTTATAGGCACGGATTTAGACACAACTACAATAATGGTAAAGCTTCCAATAGAAAGGATAAAGGCCCTTTGAACACAAGTGTTGGATCTCCTGTTCAAAACAAAGACCCAAACAAGGGAAGTTCTGAAAGTGCTGGGCAAGATGGCAGCAGCAATCAGTGTAATTCTTCTAGCTTGAATGCATGTGAGAATTCTACAATGGCTTCTTTTTACAGAGTGGTCCATGCAGGAACTCCCAATGTCTCACCTAATAATACTGACAGAATCTTGCAGAAGAGACCTACGTTGGTGGCTTCACTCAGACCAAGTGACATTAGGCCGACCTTTTATTCTCCCAGCTCCACTAGCCACGGTGACCACAGATGCTTTCCAAATAGGGTGGTGGGGGCATTATCAGGGAAGAACAGCCCAAGACCCATGGCAGAATCATGAGGCCCACTTGCATATCAGTATCCTAGAGATGAGAGCTGTGCTCCTAGCATTGCAAGGATTCCAGGACTCTCTTCCATTAGGAACAATTGTAATCCAGGCAGCCAACATGTCTGTTTTATGGTATAGAAACAAACAAGGAGGAACCAAATCTCATCCCCTTTGTCAAGAGGCCATGAGGGTATGGCAGTGGGCAGTGTCCTCCCAATGCTTTCTGATAGCAATGCACATCCTGGGGAAATCCAATGTGGTAGCAGACAAATCAGCAGAGAAATATTGATGCCCCACAAGTGTTCCCTCAAGCAAGAAGTAGTGGAAATGATTTTCCAGAAATGGGGCCAGCTTTCCTGTGATCTCTTTGCCACATCCACAAACACAAAATGCAGTAGCTACTTTGCCCTAATTCCCCCCTCTGTGGAAGCTTTCAAGGGATGCACTAGTGCATGATTGGCCTCCAGGTCTCCTTTATGCTTTTCCTCCATTTCCATTGACACCCAAAATTCTTCAGAAAGCCAGCACATTGGGAAGGACCTTAATACTAAAAGCCCCTTACTGGCCTTGTCAAATTTGGTTCCCCTTCTTGTGGCCTCATCTTCAGGAGGAACCTTGGATTCTGGACCCAGTGCCGGATCGTCTAATTCTTTCATTGGGAATTCGTCACCC
The DNA here is from genome assembly GCF_019279795.1 of Protopterus annectens. Lineage (NCBI taxonomy): Eukaryota > Metazoa > Chordata > Ceratodontiformes > Protopteridae > Protopterus > Protopterus annectens. Next base: position 782,800,994 of record NC_056728.1, read on the forward strand.
ATACCTTCAAACCCTCAAGTTGACAGCTTGGCTGCTCCAATTTCAAACATAGCCAGGCTACAAAATCTTTCATCTGTTGCATGACACATTTTGATATCTTCTCACAAAACATCAACGAGAAGGTTATATCTTGGAAAATGGAAAAGATTTTCAGTTTGGGCATCAGAGAATCATACTGACCCTTATTCAACATCTATATCTTCTATTCTGGAGTTCTTGACAAAACTTTTTAATGAGGGGGCAGCTGCAGCTACTATCCAAGTCCAATTGGCAGCAATTTCAAATTTTCACTTTGGAAATGATGGACCAAACATTATGTCCCACAGACTGTCTAAAGCCTTTCTGAGTGGCACTAATCTTTTGAGATCACCTATTAAGCCCCCACTACCACCATGGAATCTAAATTTTGTTATATCTAGGATAATTCTTCCCCACTTTGAACCTGCATAGGTTCGTACTAAGCTAACTGCCCTTGCAAGCCATTTTAAGCCTAGCCAAGTATCCCTTGTGAGACTCAAACCCTGCACCTTGTGTTTGTAAGGCAAACACCTTAACCATTAGGCCACCCTCCCAACATCTTGTGAATTAAAGTTTTTGATATGGAAAACTATCTTTTTAGTAGCCATCACCTCAGCTAGGAGGGTGTCTGAACTACAGGCATTATTGATCAAACCCCATTACCTATTGTTCTACAATGACAAGGTATCACTACATACAAACCCGTTTTTCCTACCAAAAGTATGCTCAGAGTCTAATGTAAATCAATCCATAGCCCTACCATTTTTCCCTAAATATAGCAATAAGGCAGAATATATGCTACACCAACTTGATGTTCATAGACAATTATGTTTCTGTATACACAGAACAAAAGAGTTTAAAAAGTCTGATCAACTGTTTGTATCATTTTCAGATGCCAGGAAAGGCGCATCAGTAGCAAAAAACACTCTATCTAGGTGGTTATCAGACTGCATTTTGTTCACTTATAATTAAGTGAATAAACAACTACCAAACAAAATAAAGGCTCATTCTACTAGGGCAGTTTCTACTTCTTCTGCGTTTCATGTCAAGTTGCCAATAGATACCATTTGTGCAGCGGCAACTTGGGCAATGGATCATACCTTTATCACTCATTACAAAGTGGATTTGGCCTCCAGGGACAGGGCCTCCTTTGGGTCCACTGTTCTGAAGAATATACTCTCGTGAGCCACCCAAGATGATGGTGCTAGGGCCACTGTCCCATCAGTAAAGAATGAAGGCGAGATAGGACAACTTCACATTAAGAAGTTATGTACCTACCATAACGTTCCATGTGAGTTGTCCATCTCACCTTCATTCTTATGCCCCACCCTCCTACCCCCAGCCTGTGGCTTCTAGTGGATCAAGAGATTTCTGATTGGCGCCTGCTTGACTTTGACCCTATTCTGGTGTTCTAAATAGTAGGTTATTATATATATATATATATATATATATATATATATATATCTATATATATCTATATATATATATATATATATATATATATATATATATAGGTGTTAGTACACAGGCAAACAAGATCTGGGGAAGGCACTAGAGCATCATGGGATAGGGAATAAGCCATGAGCTAGATGAAGACCGCGAGCTTGTGTAAACGGCGGAGTCAGAACTGAGGATCGGTTTCAAATCCATCAGTAAAGAATGAAGTGAGCAGGACAACTCACATGGAATGTTATGGTAGGTACATAACTTCATTTTTAAAGTCCCTGTACATTTTGAAATTTAACACTTTATTCCCACAAGAATTGAATTTAGAATGTAATTGGAGGTTTTTCATTCATTGATTGAAGTTAATAATTTCTTAATTGAATGTAATTAGTTTTAATTAAGTTTGTATATATAGGCAGGGGTTTGTATGAGTGTTTTTACTCCGTGAAGGCAGTTTGCCGAGATGCCAGAGTGTAATAAAGAGCTTTGGATACTGGCTACTTGTGGTTGTATTGATCCTCCTCTTTGTCTCATGATAAACATTCTGCGCAGGAGAGAAGGTTGCTTCCTTAAAGGAGAGAGAGAGAAAGAAAAAAAGAGAGAGACAGATATAAAAACAGAAGAAAAAACTGTGCAGGAAGTAACATCCCAAGTTTAACTATCTAAATATTTTACTAGGAGTGTGAAGGTAAGGGGATGGGAGGGTGAGTCCCATCACTTACAGCTGAAGGCAGTTAAGCCTCACATAACATCATAAGTCCTGCCTAATTTTCTGTAAAAGTAATTTAAAAACCATGATATGAGTTAGCCTTGAAACAAGCTGAGATAGTATACAGGCACAAGTAAAATTTTACATATAAACAAACTTGTTATAATCATAGGAAGCTACTAGGCTATTGGCCCTGAGGCCCTTACAAGCCTAGCCAAGAATTTAGCCCATGTTCCAACAAGTCAGCACTTTATGCCACTGTCCAGCAGGAACACAGGTGGAATCCCAGGGGTATATTTTCGGTTCCCCATCCAGTTATCCAGGTTGTACTTTAAAAGGTTTAATGAGGTACTCTGCTTTATGTGGAGAGGGAGTCTATTCCACAAAAGTGGGAGTCTCTGGGACACAAATCTGTCCCACCAAGTCCTAATGAGCATACAGCATTAATCAGCATGCAGTGGCTAAGCCCCAGAAAACAATCTCTAGGAATTGCTGCTACAGCAGATACCTCTCAACTGTCACTGATTTTTGCCCTGCCCTTTGGAAAATTTTTGATTTTCTAATAAATCAATAAAGCATATAGTCAATCAGTAATGATAGAAATCATAGTTTTATATTACTTATTGTTCAGAAATTGCATATTGATGCAAAACCTGTTATTCTACTAACGTATTAAGTCAGATGGAATAATATTTACAATTTTTACCTGATTTTGAGTCTTTGCGCCCCCCATTATTTCTGGCTGGAATTCTTGATCAAAGAACTTGAAAGGTATGTTACAGTACCAACATTGCAACAAGCTCAGCAGACATTATTAATGCTAGAATGTGTAAAACAACTAGATATTATAATTAAAACAAACATCATGCCAGCGTGAAAATATTTACCTTTGACAAGAATGCATAAACCAGAAGGACATTACCATTGTTAACATATCCTCATTTTAGTCCAGTAAAATATTTTTGAAAAGGGTGCTTGCTGTCCTCTTTGACAAAGAAAAAAAAGATGTCCCAACTCTTTGTGTAAGCCCTCCTCAATGACTCCAAGAAATGTTGTCCTGGCCCTTGAAATTGGCAATGGATCCACTCATTTAAAGAAAAAAAAACTTAATTTTATTATTGCTTGTAACATGGGCAAACTTACATTTTTATAAGTAAACAAATCATATTAACAGGTTCACATTTCCAAGCATTATACATCACATACATTCCTCTATATAATATAATCACTCCAACATTACTTAAATTGTTCAGTTTCTGCCTTTCTTAAACCTCATTCCTTCCACTTTCTGTTCTTTTATCTATGTTACAATATTCACTACTTCAGGTATGGTTGGTTTAGACTTTGATCTCCATTTCCTAGTAATTGTTTTTTTGGCAGCCAAAAGCACTGAACTTAATAAGGCCTTACTATGTCTAGGCTGTCTAGGCAATTTAGATCCTTGTATCCCAGCTCAAAAAAATAATTTCCTTAGTTGAAATCATTTCCTCACCCAATATTCCTGACAGAGTACTGTGGGAACTTTTAAAATCTGCCAACTCATTATACTCTGAAAAAGTATGCTGCCAGGATGAATCCACTCCTTAATAATAAGATAATTCCAATGGTAAAATGGCAGTGTTAAAGAAAAAAAAAAATACAGCATGTGACTAGGTGAAGGTGATCCTTAGGAGAAGTCGCTTTCATTCCCAGCTAAGGAAAAATACCACATAACCATGCATAATGTGTAGTGTTAACCATATTTCTTTAAAAAAATATGTAATGTGATTCTGCCTCTGTAGCACAGAGAGGGGAGAGAAATGAAGCCATCTGACCAGAGAAGCCAGGACTGATTAGTAACTCAAACAGTGCAAGAGTCACCCAGAGAAGATAGGAGTGAGAGTCTCATGCTTGTACGTACATCTTGGTGGGGGTGGGGGGTGGGGGGGGGTCAGCTCAGTTCAATTCAATACTGACACCTGGTAGAAGAAAGGTATTGCCACAACATGCAGTAAAAGGACCAGAAATGTTTGCTTACCAAGGAGCTCATTACCTCTTTAGGTGGAATAGGCACATTCATGGAAGTACATAGGTGTTAGTAGACTAGCACTGTGGGAGCGCCATTTGTCCAGCCTGTCATAGGGGCCATGGAGAATTAGAATAAGTTAAAAATCCTGTAAGCTGCTTAGATGACAACCTCTACCATATGCCATTATGAAGTCAAAAACAAATGTCTGGGAAGAAGGCTAACAGTATAATTCAAAGTGTCTACCTGACTTACTAGATAAATGTACAGCAGAGACTATATTTGTGCAGGATGTAAGAACAGTACTTGTTAAAAACAGAAAGCAGTAACATAGGTTTTTACCCGGGCTATCACAGTATTTGTCGAGTACCTCACACAACTTTCCATTATCCATACAGTAGCAGAGATAATAGTATTTATGTCACACCATTTGTGTATGTTTGGTGTGTGTGTGTGTGTGTGTGTGTGTGTGTGTGTGTGTGTGTGTGTGTGTGTGTGTGTGTGTGTATGTGTGTGTGTGTGTGCGTGTGTGTATATGCACGCGCGCTTGTGAAGAGAGTTTATATTCACCACATATTTGTTTTAATATGCCTTCTTACTTATGGTAATCGATATTTTGTTTTTATTTGTTGGCATAAGTATCCTACAGTACTTTATATAACAGCATACAATAAAAGGAAACAGCATAACTCCATTCATTTGTTGGAAGTGGTGTCTGTGTGTGTGTGTCAACGCATGCATGCATGCTCATTATTGATGCATTTTAGTTCTCTTAGGTGTAAGCGTTCAAAGGAACTATAATGCATGTCAGAATGATTCATATTCAAGATGACGGCAGGACTGTAAAAGATGAGACAGACTAGCTTGCTGGCTATATAATGAGCTGTAAAATCTTGTAAAGTTTATCAGATTTGTCACATGACTATGGCAAAGCACTGAATAAACCCAAAGCATAAAAAACATGTTTACACGTATTAAAACAGACTTTAAATGTCATTATGTTTATCTAACAAGTATTATAATAGGTTTTAAATTAAAGTCTATTGTGTGAACCTAACATTCAATGCAGTGAATGGGTCATAGTGTATTCCCTCTTTCTCATGTGACCTCCCTCTTTTCTGTCACTTGTGTATGCCTCACAACAGCAGACATATGGTGTGGATGGATTTCCCACTAACCCATGTCAAGTAGTGCCTTATATATCCTTAAGTAACCATTGAACCATGGCTTAAGTTTGTATATGGCCTGATGTTTCCCACAATACTGAGTACTGATGAAGTATCAGCATAGGATGCTGCATTCACTCAACAAGTATAGATGAGCTGTCACTCTTATCCAGTACAGGTGTTTAGAACTTGTTCTGCAAGCTATTTCTATATTTGGATTCTCAAAGATAACAGTACATCACTACAAAAAAATTGGGTAAAGGATGGCAAAGAAATTCTGTACATATTCCCTGCAGCATAAACCTCTTAGGTGTGTTGGAACAAATAATATTATAACACCTAGTGGAATGTACAGTGGATATAAAAAGTGTACACACACCTGTTAAAATGGCAGATTTTTGTGATATAAAAAAAATGAGTCCACAATAAATCATTTCAAAACGTTTCCCACCTTTAATGTGAACTATAACCTGTACAATTCAATTGAAAAGCAAACAAATGTGTTAGGGGAAAAAAATATAAAAAATAAAACATGTACAATAAGCTGGTTGCATAAGTGTGCACACCCTTAAACTAATACTTTGTTGAAGCACCTTTTAATTTAATTACAACATTCAGTCTTCTTGGGTAGGAGTCTATCAGCATGGCACACCTTGACTTGGCAATATTTGCCCACTCTTCCTTGCAAAATCTGTCAGATTGTGAGGGCGTCTCTTGTGCACAGCCTTCTTCAGGTCACCCCACAGATTTTCTATTGGATTTAGGTCTGGGGTCTGGCTGGGTCATTCCAAAACTTTAATTTCCTTCTGGTGAAGCCATTCTTTTGTTGATTTGGATGCATGCTTGGGGTCATTGTCATGCTGAAAGGTGAAATTCCTCTTCATCTTCAGCTTTCTATCAGATGCCTGAAGGTTTTGGGCGAAAAGTTACTGGTATTTGGAACTGTTCATAATTCCCTACACCTTGACTAAAGTCCCAGTTCCAGCTGAAGAAAAGCAACCCCAAAGCTTGATACTGCCACCACTATGTGTCACTGTGGGGGTGCAAAGTGTTGTTTTTATGCCAAATGTACCTTTTGGAATTGTGGCCAAAAAGTTCAACCTTGGTCTCATCAGACCATAACACATTTTCCCACATGCTTTTGGGAGATTTGATGTATTGTTTTGCAAATTTTAGCTGGGGCTGGATGTTTTTCTGTGTAAGAAAACGCTTCCGTCTTGCAACACTACCCCATAGTCCAGACATATGGAGAATATGGGAGATTGTTGTCACATGTAGTACACAACCAGTACTTGCCAGAAATTCCTGCAGCTCCTTTAGTGTTGCTGTAGGTCTCTTGGCAGCCTCCCTGACCAGTTTTTGTCCTGTCTTTTCATCAATTTTGGAGGGACGTCCATTTCTTTGCAACGTCACTGTTATCCCATATTTTCTCCACTTTTTGATGACTGTCTTCCATGGTATATCCAATGCTGTGGAAATTTTTTGTACCCTTCTCCTGACTGATACCGTTCAACAATGAGATCCCTTTGATGCTTTGTAAGCACTCTGCGAACCATGGCTTTTGCTGTAGCAGGCAACTGAATACATGTCAAGAAAATCCTACTAGGACAGCTGAACTTTATTTGGGGATTATCAGAGTCTCTTTAATTGATGGCAGGTGTGTACCCAAGAAGACTGAATGCTGTAATTAAATCAAAAGATGCTTCAACAAAGTATTAATTTAAGGGTGTGCACACTTATGCAACCAGTGTATTGTGCATTTTTTACTTTTTATATTTTTTCCCCTAACAGATTTGTTGTTTTTTCAGTTGAATTGTACAGGTTATATGTCACATTAAAGGTGGGAAAAGTTTTGAAATGATTTATTGTGGTCCCATTTTTTTTATATTACAAAATGCTGGCATTTTAACAGGGGTGTGTACACTTTTTATATCCATGGTAATTCTGCTGGACTAAACTACCATAGAGCATCCTTGGTTAACACCATCTGAAATGCTGTTCACCATAACCATAATTAGCAACATTTTAAATAACTGAAAGCATCTAGCAGCAGTAACAACAAAGCTGACGTTCACTGTGATGAGATCAATTAGAAAGTTACCCTGTAAAATAGCATTATTAAACAAAGTAATACAATGTGTGCCACATTGGATCAACGGTGTAGGATTGTGCAGACAGAATTAAACTAAATGGTATTGTTTTTCCAGTCTTACTTGAAAAATTAATTGCACATCTTCTGTTGGTTTCTTGCTGTTACTTGCATTTACATGCATGCATACCAAAGTATATTTAACTATTTATTGTGACCAACTAGTCTTATTACTGTATTGTAGTAAGTACAATAAATACACGGAGACAAAATGCTTCAGTTAATATGCATTTTACTATTACATTTTCCCTTTCGGATCTACAAGCATGCTACACAAATGCTGTCAGCTCTCTATGGCAAATTCCCAAAGCTTGTTTATATACACTCATATTTATACCAAAAAGTCTGATATTTTTCTCAGTCTGATGTATTACAATCTTCCTTTGTATAACACTTTTCTTTGTTCTTCTAATTTATGATTTGTCCTTGATTCTTTCAAGTTTGGTGGTCCATGGAAACTCAGTCTTGCATTATCTGAAACGTGGTGTTCCAGCACTATCTGAAACTTGATATTCCAACTTTATCTTGCTTGATGTTACATCTCTTTACTTCAGTGATGTCCTTCCACCTGCCATTTGCGCAGTTATTTTTACAGACTTTGTTTCTCAATAACATACTCCTTTACATGGATGCCAGTATCTAATTTAAGCTATGCCAGCACACTTACTACTTCCTATTTTTCAGCATTTTATACTATTTGTAAAGTAACCCTTTATATTTCATATCACTCTTGCAGCTTTTTATTCAAGCTAATAATCATGCTAGCAAAACAGAGTAGTAATATTCTTTCATTACTATGTTTAGCAAAAGACAGACTATTTTTTGAATTTAATTTTGATGTGGATTGCACAACTGTAATACAGGAATGATCTTCCTGCTACCAATGTGACCTCCAGGAAATGTTACCAATGCCACAACTGTGGGCAAGGGATGATCCTACTGCCACCAATGTGATCTCCAAATGGCAGGATGCCATCCACTATGCTGTCAAGATGGCCTGCACTGACTGAGTTTGAATCCTATGACTGCAAACCAAGGATAAATTAATAACATGAAAGTGAACACAAGTCTATTTTAATAATTCATAAAATAAAACCTGGCCCCAAGACCATAAATGGAATATGTACTGTTGTTCTGGGTGTGAGCTTCCAACAGCCGCATCAAGACCAGATTGCACACAGGCACTTACAGGGCAGAGTCATTGGCCAGGCATTCCATGCCCCTTACTCACCACCCTCTCTCTCTTTGAACCAATGACTTCCAGTGCCTCTTTATCTATGTTTACTACCTTTCACACAAAGTATTATTTACACATACACTTGCAAATGTGTACTTATATTTTAAAAATTAGACCACAAAGACTGCTACTAATTTAGAATGGACTCTTTGGTTCTTTGGAGATATGTTACATTCTTTATATCTCTGTCTCTTTGTAATTACCCCCATCATCCTAGATCTGATGAAGCCCAGCTGGCAAAAATACCATATTTTACTAAGTTTAGTAGCTTTATTCAGGTAAAAAGATCACATTTCTATATATTATTTTAATTGTGTTTGATTTATCTTTGTAATTTCACATATGATCTGTGTTTCCCAATCAGCTCTATAAAAGTAAGCTCATAGTTTCTTTATTATTCACAGTTCTGACATATGGTGTTTTACCTTGAGTAGAAAGTGCACTGTTAACATTTCTATAAAAAGTTATGAATATGTACCAAATGCCAGGAATCCTTCTACCCCAAAACATTCCAAAATTCAAGCACCCACCTATCAGTCAGGTCTAACTTTTTTCTACCAATCCCAGCTACACTACATACAGTTGCAACCACCAGTCAACACCCTATTTCAGTAGATACAGTGACTGGCTCACTCACCCACCTGCCTAACCTATCACCATATGCCCTATCTTGACAACTCAGGCTCCCTATGCAAAATATGGCTTAGGATTTCATGAATCATACTCATCTCTCACTGATGCTGGGCTATTCAGATTCTAATTTCAAAACTGATTTTAGAGTTTGGAACCTGTATAAATACTGTATCCCTTGAAAGAAAATTTTGATCTGAAGAAGTTCTCACAAGGTTTAAAGCACTTGTCTAAAAATAAACTTCTATTTTTGGACCAGAAGACTGTTTCTGTGTGGATTTCTTTTTCAAGACAAAAAGCAATCCAGAGTTTAAGGGGTCTCTCTATCTGTAGTACCAAGAGTTTTCTCTTTGATATGCTTTTAAATATATCCCTTTTACAAAGACTTAGTTTCTAGCATATGACTGGAGAACTGGTATGTCTTGGGGACAGGATTTATTGGTAATTGTAATTAGTCAAAATCCTTTCACATACATGTTTTTCAGTTTGTAGCTCTGTCTCCAGCTTTAATTCAAGTAGGTTGCAAATACTACTGAACAAGTTTTGCCATTTTAGCCACCTTGTATACTCCTCCCACCATTACTGCTCCATACAGCAGAAAAACAGTTTTCACAAACTCTGTTTGTTGTACTTACTGCAAAATTTTCAGGCTACTTACTCTGTACAGTGGCTATAAGCTCTGCTGACCTCACAGTGTTGAAACCTAAAGTCTGGGAGTATATCCCATCTGCTACATGAGGCCTAAACTCTTTCACCAAATTTTGATGCAACATTAAATCTCACTTATAAAACATTGCTGCATGTAAATGTTTGACTAAGTACGATACCTTATTCCCCTGGCATACAGCAGAATTGCAAATACTCTTAAACCTCATTAGAATCTCTTCATTTTCATGAGACTGACAATATAAAACCTTATCTTTGCATTCTTGTAAATAAATACCTGTAAAACCGCTCCTCGTTCTCACTGATCAATGTATTGGCATAGAAGTGAGAGCTGCTGTCTCACAATACCTGATTCTCTGGTCCAGTCCCTAACTGCAATGCCTTCTCTGCAGGGTCTGTATTCTTCTGGTGACTGCAAAGAGTTTAGTCTAGCAGTTAGCACAAAGGGTTAAGGCTAAGAGCTGCTAATAAGCTGCTTTTTGTAGTCCAGGACTTGATTTCCTCAGCCTTCAATTGCCTACTGTGCGACTCTGGGCTAGCCACTTAACCAGACAGTGCTCTAGGGAATTTGGGAAACTGGGCTAGACTTCTCATTTGTCTCCTAGACTGCAAGCATAGGAACTACCTATGAACCTTGAATTGTAATAACCCTTATCTCTGTTTATCTCCTTAACTAAATGCTGTCTTCTCTCTCTAACATATACTCTTCTCCTAAGCTCCATGTGTAATTCTCATTCTTTGGATTTCCTGTCTGTACTTTCTGATCAGAATCAATGTCATACAAGTAATTTTACATATCTTTTCATCATAAAATTATCAGTATTACTTATGCATTATAATCTGTTATATCATAAATCTACAATTATGCTCTGAATTGCTTGTTTTAAGCATAGCTTATGTTTGTTAATTGTTTTATGGTTTGTAGTTTATCAGGCAGAACCTGAAATAAGCCCACTTGGATCAGTGTTCTACCCCATGAAGCAGATTTAAATGGGTCTTTATTATATGAACAAAAGTTCATATAAGTGAATGGTCAATGAGTGAAACTCCTGCACATCACAAACAATATTGTGGGGGGGCCGCACCCCCCACACCCCCTGCTAAATATATATTCCAACTCCGAGATCACACTACAGTGAGGAAAAGGCAAAAACTTAAATCTTCACTGTACTGCGATCCTACAACATGCACCTCGATGTCCAGGAGTTTCGCTTATTAGAGCATTTGCTTATATGAACTTTTGTTCATATAATATAGTCCCGACTTAAATCAAGAACACTGGCAGGCATACACTATGTACACTATAGTGTACACTTGCCTAGCTGTGGGGTAGCAAAACTGTCAAGGAAGTAACAAAAAATAAATAAAAAGTCCTTAAAATTCCTGCCCCCTCTCCAGTCCCATCCCCACCTGAAAATCTTGGCTCGGCTGACTTGCAAGCATGGGTTAGGGGGTAAGGGGGAGGAGACCTGACTACTGACCTGACCAGACTTCCTTATTATTGCTAGCAGCTGTATCTGGTGGGCTGCTTAATTCTCAGTAAATACAGCTGCAGTCTATTGATTTTTCCTTTCTTACTTACCTTATTGCTGGCTGCTGCGTACCTGCATTGGACTGGACAGGTGGTATTCCTGAATCCCAACCCGATCCTGATTTCTGGTGCATGTAGATCATTCGTGATGGTCCGTTTGTTCATAACTTGAGAAATCTTATGGCTTGCCTGAAATATTATAACATTTTGCATCGGTCTTTTGGCTGTTTGTGCACCCTGTAGAGTAAGTGCGTTTCTGTTTGCCAAAATCCAATTGGTGCATTTTTGCCATCATGTGCATTGTCGCATCATGTCGTTTGGTAACCAGATCTAGTTAGAGTTGGATGAGCTGAAGAGGAGCAAAGGAACAGATGGACAGTGAGCTGAGACTAAGGTGAGCGGAGTTTCTTTAAGGGTGAGCAACAGGGAGTAATTGGTGGATTCGCATTTCAGAAAGTAGGTAAGTGTGTGTGTGCGTCTGTGTGTGTGTGTGTGTGTGTGTGTGTGTGTGTGTGTGTGTGTGTGTGTGTGCATGTCTTTAGGGTCAAGAATGAAGTTCGGTGAGGGTGTGTGTGTGTGTGTGTGTGTGTGTGTGTGTGTGTGTGTGTGTGTGTGTGTGTGTGTATGTCTGTAGAGGAAGAATGAAGTCATACACATGTTTATTAAAAATTTTCAGTTACAACAGAAACTGTACATCAAGAAAAAGAAAAAAATATATAGTGGTATATACAAATGACTACATGGCAATGAGAAGGCAAACAACAATCAAATTAGCAACATTGTGGTGTTAAGGTGTCCATGAATGTCTGGTAAGCCAAAGGAGTAATTGCCTTTTACAAAAGGAAAGTGAAAAGGGCTTGCCAGTTTTGGCTTCTGAACATCTGTTCCTCCACAGAAGATGCATAACGGAAACCAGAAAGAAATCTGTACATTGGATGGTGTTAGTCCACACTATACCATAACCTGCATAGAGACATTTTTCAACAATCAAAGGAAATATGTGGGACAGATGATATGTGTTTCCAGTATACTTCCAGAGCGGTTGTGCCCTCTTGCAAGAAATGAAGACATGGGCAGCATCCTCTAGTCCAGAGCAATCAGCTCAAAAGGAAGTACGCTGTTCAATTGTCCGAAGAACATGGTAAGCCTGAGTAGGAAGGTTGTTCAAGGAAGAGCGCCATAGTAAGTCATTCCATTGGGGAAAAGAACAGCGGTACATTCGCCTGTGTCACAGTCCTAGCAGGCGTTGTGAAATAAAGTGTTTGTAGCCATTAATGGCATAGGTATCATTTAACAATTGGGAATACTGTTGTCATCCTGTTGACAGGATGGAGTTCAATGTTACCTTAGAGCATAACAGAAAAAAATGGATATCCCGAAGTTCTGTTGTTATACAGTGCAATGTATGTTTCCCTGAGAGACAAGCAGACCAAAACCTCCATGTAGGGCCACTAATAATTTACTTAATAATGTTAACCCATCTGATATCACATGCTGTAGTAAAGGAAACAAGATAACAGTGTGCAAAAACAAGCTCGGGTGGAGCAGAGAAAGACCGCCTTTATAAGGTGGTGAATACAGAACACCTCTCCTGATGAGTTTCAACTTTATACCACAGAAAAAGGTAGATATTGCTTGTAATAATTTATTTGTCTACTGGAGAGGGAAAAAATACACAGCAAACACATAATGCAAAAGATTGAAGAAGGTGCCATTCAACATGTACACTTTTTTCATAAACAAAAGAGTGAAAGTCCTCCAGAAATTGAGCCTAGAGCATGCAGTATTCAATAAAGTGTGACAGAAATCAGAAACAAACAAAGGTGCACCATAACGGACCCCCAAGATTTTTAGGCCATGTTTGTTAAAAATGATGCCATGCGGGGCTGTAGAGGGCAGAGGCAAAGATGTAAAACCCTTAGTCTTCTCACGGTTGAGGGCCAAGCCTATGAAGGAGAACACCTGTAGCATGATAGTAAGAAGTGATTGCAACTGTGAGAAGGAATCAGCCAGTAGTATGATATCATCAGCATAGAAAAAAAATGGGGGAGGAGAACACCTGAACAGGGAAAGGAAAAGGGTGAGAGTTGCAGCAATGCTTGCATTTTATAGAAGGAGGCACCCACAACAATGGTGAGGAGGTAGCTACTAAGAGGGCAATCCTGCCTGATACCATTACGTATTTGAACTGTGTGACCTTTCCACCCATTCACATAAGGAATGATGTGTGTGTTGGCATAGATGGTGCAAATGCATCTGATGAAATGGGAGCCAAAGACAAAAGCCTGTAGAATGTGAAAGAGAGTATCATGATTGATGTCATCAAAAGCTTTTACTAGGTCACAAGAAAGTACAATGGATTGGTTAGTCTGCAGAGAATGAAAGGTGACTAGTTTTAATGTGTGAAGGAGGTAAAAAAGTGGTATGCCGGGTATGCCATATATACCAGGGTCAAGAATTAAATGTAACTGATGACGTAAATGCAGTCGTAGTATTTTGCTAAATAATTTGTAGTCTGTGTTACACAGGGAGATGGGTCTCCAATTGGAAAGGTGAGTTTTATCTCCCTTTTTTCAGATGAATTTGAGACTGACCGTTAAGATGTCGTTGTGTGTGATACCATGTTCCAACCATTCATTAAAGAATTGAAGTAGAATGGTCAATTGGGGAGTAGATAAATCATGGTAAAAGGCGTAGGGGAAACCATCGATACCCAGTGCTGACTGTTTGCGGGACATGAAAGAGATGACGTGACGTAACTCACTAAGAGTGATGGTGGTGTTCAGTTTAGCCTTGAAGGAAGGCAGAATGGGTGGAATAGCCCAATGTGCGTTGGGTGGAGGCTTACTGGCATATAAATGTGAGAGATAGTGGTGAACTTCTGTGGGTATATCCTGCTGAGTAGTTGCGAAGGTGTTATCATGTTTAGCCAGAGACGAGATGAAAGTTTCTGTCCGAAAGGTTCTTTTGCTTATATATGGCAAGAATTGCTGTGCTCTCCATCTAAGGGAGTAGGTAAGATTCCATAATACATTATGTATGCAAAGATTGTTATGTTGGTACAAATTGTGGAGGTGGAGAAAGGTACTTTTGGAGGAAATGTCAAGAGACTGAGTGAAGGTTGCATAGGCCTGCTTGGTGGACACCTTCAGTTGGGCATGGAAGGGCCTGGCAAAGTGTATGTACTGGCTGCGGAATTTCACCTTAATGTCTATCCACCATTGGGTTAAGGTATCATAAAAAGGTAGGAGGGATACACGGTCATCCCAAAGTTTTGAGAAAACTACCCACCATTGCGGTGTCTAACAACAAGACATTGTAATGCGGCATCCCTCTTCCCCTGGTATTGGTGTCTGTGGAACCAAAATTGAAAGTCAATGCCTTGTGATCCATAAAGGGCAATAACTGTGATGTATAGGAGGTACAAACAAGATGTGGGGTGTGGCAACAATAATCGATTCTGGTCTGTGCGTGTATGTCTGTAGTGGCAATAATGAAGCAGGGTGGTGTGTGTGCGTGTGTGTGTGTGTGTGTGTGTGTGTGTGTGTGTGTGTGTGTGTGTGTGTGTGTGTGTGTGTGTGTGTGTGTGTGTGTGTGTGTGTGTGTGTGTGTGTGTGTGTGTGTGTGTGTCATACCTCTCAACTAAGGAGATTTTTGCAGAATATCCAGATTTTTACCTCATAATTTTGGTCCATGCCTCCTAAAACATGTGGTTTTTCTGGCTAATCATGGAGGATAGCCACTAAGTTAGTGTCAGACTCCATATCCTTCAGAAAACGCACACTAACACAAAGCCTGTTCTACCACTTTCTAAGTTTATAAGAGCAACATTTCAAATCTATTCCTATTTTTGGGTCTTTGTCCCCTATTATTTTAGGCTTTGTCTGGATTTCTTGCAGTAAGAGGTTGAGAGGTAGGGTGATGAGAGTGTCTCTGCTTGGGTTGTCTCACTATGGGGAATTAGGGAATTGTGAGTCTAGATATATGTGTGTGTGTGTGTGTGTGTGTGTGTGTGTGTGTGTGTGTGACAGAGAGAGAGAGAGATAGAGAGAAAGAGATGATGCACTAAAAAGTAGGGACAGCTTTTAAATATTGCTCTTATAAACAAAGTGGCTGGAATAACTGGACATATGTTAGCATGCATTTTGTGTGGCTCTGTGAGAGACAGAGAAATTGCAAAGGCCCAAAAGTAGCGACATATTTTAAATATTGTGTGATGATGTGAGGTATTGCCAGCTATGCCAGAAGAAGAAGAAGGCAGTGGATGTGTAACATATGCCAGCACATCTAGCTGAATTTTGTAAAGAATTATATGTTGTTTGTATATCAAACTGATTTGTACAGATGCTTGTGTTGAAAAGTGTATTTATAAAGCTGCTTGTTTTAAAAATGTGCTAACAGTGTGTCCTGCTGGACAGAAAAAGAAATATACATGCATTATTGTAACTGTTTAAATGTATATCTTTTAACAGAGGATACTGGAAGAGAAGAGGTTATTCTCAAACTTTGAAAATAGTTTGAAATGAAATTATCTGGCTTAAGCCATAAAGATTGTATCTTCCAGTTCTTGATGCAGCCAGAGACAAAAGGTCTGTTCTAGGAAGCTTCCTGCATTGTCTTTGGGGTGAACTAATTGCTACTCTGAAAGGGTGGAGGTTTAAAATTGTTTTATGACTTCCAGGAGCTGCAGCAAATCTTAGCAAGGCTGTCTGTGTCTGCACTATTGACACATATGTGCTAAATCCTGACAGCTTCTAGCCAAAGGGGGAAGCATGGGAACCAGACGTCAGATGACCAGATGTATGTGATGTCATTCTGTAATCCATCACTAAAAATTATATTTTAACACTAGGTGCTACTGAAGTCTCATAGCACTCTGTTTTTGTAACCTGACAAAGAATGATCTCTCACCTACTTCATCTTGCCTTGCTCAGGTAAGTAACAAGGGAATAATAATTCTTTAGATCAGTCAGGAAACTCTGTTGAGATTAGTTAAGTATTTTTTTCTGTAACTGTGTGAACCTGTCCACCTGTGTTATTTTTTATATTTCCTGTGATTGAAACTCTGGTGGCCTAATGGTTAAGGTGTTTGCCTTACAAACACAAGGTGCAGAGTTTGAGTCTCACAAGGGATAATTGGCTAGGCTTAAAATGGCTCGCAAGGGCAGTTAGCTTAGTATGAACCTATGGTGTTTATTGTAAATAGATATTTAGTATTTTTATGTTCTTTTATTGTATATTATTAAATATATTTAAACTTTTCATTGTGGCTGGTCCTTTAGAGAATATTTTAACCTTTGAGAGTACTTATGCATATTGGTGACACTGTGGCCACTCCTGAAAGTTTGGCTGTTTGGTCAACATTACCATTTGTATTAATATTAATTTCATTCAGTATAATTGGATACCCTTGCAAGAGCTTAGAGTAGCTGGCTTTGGAGTGTCTGGTGGTGGTGTAACTACCTTATAGTCTGGGAAGAAGGGAACATAGCTAGTAAATCTGTCCCAGCCTTTCCCAGGTGTGTGTGTGTGTGTGTGTGTGTGTGTGTGTGTGTGTGTGTGTGTGTGTAAATCAAATTTCAAAGAGCATGTGTGTCAGCTGCTTGAAGCTGGGACATAAAGCACTGGTTCCACGGACAGGGTGCTGGAGGACTTGGCTTGGATACTTGGCTGATGACTCACCCTGTAACTGTACCAGTGGGGAGTCTTACTGGGGATCGGGAGGAAGAGAGAAGACCTAGCCCTCAAACTGACTGTGTTCCCTGTGTGCTCTTAACGGAAACTGTGCTTTATGCAGACAGCCACATCTGGAAATACTGTGTGTATCCGTTTTTGTTCCAAGTGAATGTCCCTCTCCAGTGTCAGTGGTGAGGATTCAGGCTCCTTGATTACTGGCCCAGAAAGGGGACGTCACATATGGATTATAAACTTGGACAGTTGTTGGAGTAATTGGATCTGATAACATGCATTTTGTGAAGGATATGAAATCTGGATTCTGGGCCAAGTGAAACATGATGGTTAGACAAAGGCTGAAAAATAGGGGCAGAGTTTAAATATTCCTGTTATAAACTTAGAACATTGCTGGAATAACAGTACCTGTGTTAGCGTCTGTGTAAAGAATGAGCCAGTAATGTGGACAGATTTTAAATATTGCTTTTATAAACTGAGAAAGTTGCTGGAATAACTGGATTTGCATTTTCTGTGTAGTTGGAACTACTGGATCTGTGTTAGCATGCATTTTTGTGTCAACAAAAAACTAAAACTGTGGGAAAGTTTTAAATACTGCAGTTATAAAACAGAAAATTGCTGGAATAACTGGATCTGTATTAACACACATTTTCTGTGTGTGAGAACAAAGACCCAACATTAGGGACAGATTTTAAATGTTGCTGTTATAAACTTAGAAAGTTGCTGAAGTCTCTGTGTTAGCATGCATTTGTGTGTGTGTGTGTGTGTGTGTGTGTGTGTGTGTGTGTGTGTGTGTGTGTGTGTGTGTGTGTGTGTGTGTGTGTGTGAACATAGACCCAATAATATGGACAGATTTTACATCTTTCTCTTAACTTAGAAAGTTACTAAAATAACTGGATCTGTGTTAACATGCATTTTCAGTGTGTAAAGAATGAACCCAATAATAGGCACAGATTTAATTTTGCTGTTATAAACTTAGAAATTTGCTGGAGTAACTGCCTATGTGTTAGCATGAATTTGTGTGTGTGTGTGTGTGTGTGTGTGTGTGTGTGTGTGTGTGTGTGTGTGTGTGTGTGTGTGTGTGAGCATAGAGCCAATAATATGGACAGATTTTAAATATTTCACTTAACTTAGAAAGTTGCTGGAATAACTGGATCTGTGTTTACATGCATTTTCTGCGTGGATGATAGAATAACTGGGTCTGTGTTAGCATCTATTGTTGCCTGCATATACAGGTGGCTATCTTTTAGGGGAAGGGTAAAGAAGCATTCTGTTTATATATGGCTTACAGCAAATAATTTCTATTTGTTTCTTCAGCTATGTCAAAGGCGCTACATTAAAGGGGTACACAAAAGGTGGCTATCTTTTGCAGTTAAGGATGAGGAGTCATGCTGTATATAGATATCACAGCAGTGATTTGAAATATAGGATTGTGGCTATTTGCCCCTTAATTTTTATCTCAATTTAATGCCAAAAGGGGATACACAGAAAGTGACTACTTTTTAAGGTGGCATAGGCTAGCAAGTACTATTTCAAGATATCATTTATGTAACAATTAATTTCCCCTAGAACTATAAATACCACCTTTGGTCTCTCCCAGAAAGCAGCTACTAGCCACATGGGACTAGCCTGGTCAACAAAGGGTAGCTAGATAGATAGACAGATAAAATCCTTATAAGCATTTATCTTCTATGTTTATTGTGCACTGCTGTTTGGTTAAATTTGAATATTAAGCCTTGGATACAATTCATGTGTGTGGTGTGGGTGGTGTGTGTGTGTGTGTGTGTGTGTGTGTGTGTGTGTGTGTGTGTGTGTGTGTGTGTGTGTGTGTGTGTGTGTGTGTGTGTGTGTGTGTGTGTGTGTGTGTGTGTGTGTGTGTGTGTGTGTGTGTGTGTGTGTGTGTGTGTGTGTGTGTGTGTGTGTGTGTGTGTGTGTGTGTGTGTGTGCGTGTGTGTGTGGTGTTAGTGGTGTGTGCATGGTGTGTGTGTACGTGTGTTTGGGGGTGTGAATGGACCTCTTTGAGACTGGCTACCTTGATGTGCTACACAGGCTTGCTGCAGCGATTCACTGCTACTAAATGCCAGTTAAGTGTTACTGTGGACATCTCAGACTAAATATTGGAGAACAGCATGGATGCATGGAGGCGGTAGCAGTACCAGACCTTAGAGTAAAACCTGCGTACATGCTTGATTTAAATAAAATTTACATTTACTTACTTACTACTTTATCTTTTACCTCTTACTCTACCATACTCTTGAAAAATCTTTGCTTTGTAAAGGAGATGAAACTTTGTCTATACTATGGCTTAGAACTCTGCATCTTCATCTTCATATTCATTTAGTACTTTACTGGCTTCCTTCACCTCATTTCTTAAAACATCCTTTATTAGTGTAGAAGGCCTGTACTGTAGTACATGCAATGCGACATCATGGCAAGATGATAAACCATTTACTATTCCTGTTTTTTTTTTCTTTTTATAGTATGTAAGTTTAAGTGGTTATCCCGGGATGCTATATGCAACTGCAAAAAATTCACAGATTTATACAAGTGGACCAGTGAGCCTCAGAGAGGAATCTTCCAGTGTAGTATTTCCACTATTAATCATACATCATGTTAAAGAATAGGGTTATCCTTCATTCAGCTTAGTAATGTAAGCATTAATATATGCATTTATATATACAGCCTATGAAATTTGTAACCTCTTTTCTTGTAATAATAGTATAATAAATCAATGTAAAATTTAATATATAGTAAAATAAACTTTACTTCCTATAAAAGAGCATGATTTAATAATATAAGTTTAGATCTGATGTTGTTAATCTTCATTCATTCCTTACTGATGGGTGTTGGTTCCTTCCTCGGAACCAAGTCGGCCTTATAACAAGTTCGTGCCAGCCTAAAAACTCTTGAGCTAAGCTTTTACCCACAACACCCCTCTCCCTGTTACCTCAGATCTCATTTGCCACATTGCTGTAAAACCGTATCAAGCCAGCTCTCAGCTAAGTACTTTGAAAATTTTCAAATTACTTGTATTCCTGATATTTTTTTTCTCTTTCTACTTTATCGCTAAATATACCCACTTTTTTACTGTTGTTATTGTTATTGTTTTTCTTACCTTTTAGGTAGTCTTTAAGTACCATCGTTGGTATAGGCCCCATCTCCCCTCTACCCTTGAGGTAACTTTCTTAAATACCATTGCTGGTATTTCCCTTTCCCTTTCTTTCTTCTTTTTTCATTTAATATTGAAAAAAAAAAAAACTTTCTATAACTACTCCTCTTATCATTTTGTTGTGGTAGTTGATAGTTTCTTTAGCTCGCCATGTCAGAAAAGAAGGGAGCTTCTGGTTTTAAACAATGCAACCAGTGTGGCCGTAAAATGCCGAATTCAGAGACCCACGACTCTTGTGTGTATTGTCTGGGTGTTCCTCACTGTCTTTTCAACCACCTTGCTCTATTTGTAAAGGGATTAGCTCCTGAACCCTTAACAAAAGGAAGAACAAATTAATTCTGAAGGGTCTCCTTATGACACTCTTCTCAGAGGCTATTTCTGGGTCAGAGGGCTCATTCCCTCCCAGTAAAGAACATAAAAAAAGACCACACTCGGTTCCTTCATCACCTTCTGGTGACAAAAAGCAGGTATCTAAGCAAAGGATTCCAAAATTGACTACTTCAGCCTTAAGGCCTAAACTAACTTCCATGGCACCGTTGTTAGTACTGACCACGGTGGCGTCTTCGAAAACTGTGTCTTCAGCACCATTCATGGCATCGATTGTGTCTACGGCACTGACCTTACCAAAACTAGTAATGTCTGCCTTGGTGCCTGCCATCCTCGATAACTTTGACCCTAGCACCATCCACGGTGCCATCCATGACTGTGACGCTGAGCTTGCCTGTAATATCTGCTCCAGGAATTTCTTTACTGGATACACCTCCCACACATGTCTCCCACACATGTCTCCACCCACAAGACTTCGGTGCCAATGGACCAATGGACCATACAGCTCAGACCCAATATTCACTCATGGTGGATCCCTTCCTTGGGCAGCAATTCAGCCCTTTCTTGGAATGACCTGACTCCCCGATGAGGATATCGACACGATCAACCAAGAGCCTCTCGGAATTGGATGTGATGCATCTTGTGAATCAGCTGCTGATGGCAAGGAGGGATTACAACACCTTCTAAAACTCCCCTCCCTGTAGGAATTGGGAGTCTTTCTCCACGGTCTCCAGCATATTCTCCTCCTTTGAACTCCATGCAGGTATCGAAGACCCTGGCACCAATGTCCTTTTAGGCTCCCATTGCTTTGGTTCCACTGGTAGAACTCACCATGGTTCTGGAGCCAACCCTTTGGCCTTCAGTTCAGTTGGAGCCGAGTCTCTCTCAGGATTGTGGCTGGACTGTAAGCAGTGTCCTCCCTAGCACGGTGCAGATTTTTCCCATGGCACCGTCTATAGTCCCAGGAGTCCTACAGTACCTAGCCCTCTTGAGGCTCTGTCCTTGGCAGCTGGCCTGCTGGAGCAGGGTGTGACCCCAGTTTTGAGGTTGTCCTTCTCAGTTCTGGGATCCCATCCCTCTTCAGGTGGGCCAGCATTCCAGGAGATGGAGAAGGCCCTTGTCTCTGTAGGTAAGCCATCGGCATTGGATTATCAGTTATGTCCTCTCTCTGAGTCACAGCTGACACAAGCCACCACTTCGGGTCATTGAGCAGAAGAGCCTCAGGATGACCTACCGCAGGGTGCCCCTTCTTCGGAGTACTCTTCAGAGGTTCCTGCTGAAGAGGTTCCGTGCAAGAGGAAGCAAGTGGACTCCTCTAAGGAGGACATGGACTACAATGAAGGGAAGGGGTCCCCACGGTTGCCCCCTGATGATGTCTCTTTTGGAGACATCCTTGAGATACTGAAACAGAGGGGTGACTGGAAGCCCACCAACCTCACCTCCAAGGAGTCCATGTTCCTGCAGGCTTTTCGTGCTCAACCCTCTACTTCCTGGGTGACCCCGCCTGCAGATGAGCTAGTTCAGCTCATTGTGCAGCACACATGGAAG
Organism: Protopterus annectens; assembly: GCF_019279795.1. Lineage (NCBI taxonomy): Eukaryota > Metazoa > Chordata > Ceratodontiformes > Protopteridae > Protopterus > Protopterus annectens. The sequence goes on from NC_056728.1 coordinate 782,823,283, forward strand.
AGTCCTGATACTACTGAACCAATCCCATGGAGACCAGGCATGATTCTATCCCCTCCTGAACAGCACCCACACTGGTCCAAGGGTCTTCCAGTAGATGTGATGGTGGTGACAGCTGGCACAAAGAAGGAGCTTGCCGAGGAAAGCCAGACTGTCCACCCCCCAAACAGGGAGTCTCAGGCAGTGGACAGATTAGGGAAGTGAGTCTTTGCATCATTGACCTTTGGTGTTAGGGCTCAATTATCTGGCACACTTCACCAGTCTTCAGAGGGACCTAGTCTCCGAACTCTCCGAAACCTTAGCAGGAGCAGTCTCTGACAAGTTGCGCAACAAAGTTGCCTTGCAGCTTGCTACCCTGGAATCCATATCCAATTCCTCCATACATTTGATTTCCCATGCCACTGAAGGAGCGGTTAGAGTGGTGGGTTCAGGTGTTGTCATGAGACTTCATGGTGGATGCTCCTCTGTGACTTTGTGGACCCTTTTAAGTCTTCCTTTCTTAATGCTCCAGTTGAAGCTTCTTCCCTTTTTGGCCCAAAAGTGAATGACACATTGGCCAGGTGTGAGAAGGACGGTAAGACCCTGTCTGCCATGGGTGTACTTTTTTCCACCCCTCAGCATCCCTACTCTAGGAACCAGAGCAGTGGAAAGATGTGTGTTTTTCTCTGGAAGCAGTCAGGGGATGTTTCTCCTTGCAACATTCTGCCTGGTTAACAATAACAACTGATTTATGGGTGCAACGGATCATAACCAGAGGATATCACATCCCATTCAGTCTTTACCCAAAGTCATCAAGATGAATTCCCGACATTCCACCCAGTTAAAGAGAAACAGCAGTGCAGGAAATTCAAAAGCTGCTTCAAAAAAGAGTCATCCAGACAGTCCAGCCAGACCAGATAGGATCGGGATTCTACTCAAGATTCTTTTTAGTGCCAAAAAAACAGGGGACTGGAGACCACTTCTGGATCTCAGCATCCTGAAGAAATTTGTCAAACAAGAAAAATTCTGGATGGCCACAATTCAGTCTCTCCTTCTGTTTTTGGAGAAAGAAAGTTTGATGTGCTCAGTAGATCTTTAGGACGCGTATTACCACATAAAAATGGACAAACACTCCAGAAGATTTCTTTGCTTCTGTCTAGGAGCCAATCATTTTCAATTCCCTTCAGACTCTCTACAGTCCCCAGAGTGTTCACCAAGTACATGGCAGTGGTAACAGCTCACTTAAGACTGCAAGGATTCCGGGTGTTTCCATATTTAGATGACTGGTTCCTCACTACCCTCACCAAGCGTCTACTGGAGATAGCTCTAAACTACACTCTCAAACTAGCAGAATCTCTGGGAATCTCAATAAACTAGGGAAAGTACAACCTGATTTCCTCTCAAACCTTGGAGTTTATAGGAGCAAATTTCAATACACACACTTGTCTAGTCTCTCTTCTGGACCACAGATTACACAGGATAAGATCCCAAATCCAGGTGATACTCTGTCAAAACCTAGTCTCAGCTCGGGCAGTTCTTCAACTCTTGGGTTCCATGGCAGCATCAATTACCATAGTGCCCTTAGCAAGACTACACATGAGAATTCTCCAATGGCTCCTTCTAACACAGTGGTACCCCTTGCACCATCCTTTGTCTTTTCAAATTTGGATAACTCAACGATGCAAACAGGATTTAATGTGGTGGATGAAGCCAGGCAAAGATCTATAGAGTTGCCCCCTTTGCCCTCAACAGTTCAGGGCCACAGTGACTACAGACACTTCCCTGATAGGGTGGAGGGGGATTTGCCAAAGGAAGATGGTTCAAGTACTTGGTCAGACATAGAGGCCAACCTGCATATCAATGTCCTGGAACTGAGGGCAGTGCTTCTAGCATTGCAAGCATTTCAATCCATCCTTCCTTCAGGGACAATTGCTATTCAGTCAGACAACATGTCTGTAGTCTGGTACATCAACAAACAAGGGGGAACCAAGTCCTACCCACTGTGTCTAGAGGCCATGAGAATTTGGCAATAGGCATTAGCTTTGTAACACTTTCTGATTGTAACGCATATTCCCCGGAGTCCCAGTGTGATTGAATACAAACTGAGCAGATGTATCCTACTGCCTCACAAGTGGTCCCTCAATCCAATTATTGAGGCAAAGATCTTCAGCCACTGGGACCAGCCTAACTGCGACCTCTTCACCTCTCCAGCAAATCACAAATGCAGCAGCTACTTTGCCCTAAGGGGGAGTCCCCGAGGGATGCTCTGATACACGATTGGCCCACGGGACTTCTGTATGCTTTTCCTCCCTTTCCCCTGATTCCCCAGTTTCTAAAGAAAGCCCTTCATCTGAGAAGCAGGGTAATCCTCATTGCCCCTTACTGGCCATAACAAATCTGGCTTCCTTTCCTCTGGCCTTACCTAGTATATCAACCTTAGATTCTGGATCCATCTCCAGAACTGATCTTGCATACACAAGGGTTGACTCACCCAAAGATATCCAATCTCAAGCTGACAGCTTGGTTTCTCCAATTCTGGTAATTGCCAGGCAGAAAAACCTTACCTCCCTAGTGCATAATATCCTTCTGGCTTCTCATAAACCATCCACCAGGAAAATCTATCTTAGCAAGTGGACGAAGTTCCTTATTTGGTCCCGACAAAGACAACTAGAACCCTCTACAGCCCCTGTTAGTGCAGTTTTGGATTACCTTTCAAGTCTTCTTCATTCAGGAGCAGCAGCCTCAACCATCCAAGTACACTTAGCTGCTATCTCAAACTTCCATAATGGATTCCAAGACTCATCACTAATTTTTCATAATCTCTGCAAAACTTTCTTAAAAGGGGTCTCGCATGTTAGACCACCCTTCAGGGAACCCATTGAACCTTGGAATTTAACGCTAGTACTACAGTACCACACAATTGCCTTTCAAATCTGCTTCCACTTGTGACTTAAAGTTTCTGTCCTGGAAATCACTACTTTTGGTAGCTGTCACATCAGCCAGATGCATTTCTGAGCTTCAGGCCTTGTGTATAAAATGCCCTTACATGATATTTCATTAGGACAGAGTATCGCTCCAGACAAATCCTTCCTTTCTGCCCAGGGTTATTTCAGAATTGACAATTAACCAAACGACTCACCTACCAGTCTTTTTTCCCAACTACTCAAATAAAGGAGAATACTGCCTTCATTTGCTGGCTGTGCATAGACAATTACGTTTTTACCTGGAACTAAGTCAGTATGATAAACAGACCGACTGTTCCTTTTCAGGCCCAAAATTGGGAAACCCTGCCTCAAAAGTGACCTTGTCCAAGTGGTTGAGAAACTGTATATCCTTGATTTACCAAGTCTACCACACTCCACCAGGTCAGTAGCAACTGCTGTGCTTTTCATGCAAGGGCTTCATTAGATAATATTTGTGCAGCTGTGACTTGGGCTACCTTCATATCTTTACCACTCATTACAAATTGGATCTGGTCTCCAGGGGAAGAACATCATTTGGTTCAATGATACAAAGGAATATTCTTCCATAAGGGCTTCCCAGGACTAAAAGTAGCTAGGGACTCTGTCCCATCAGTAAGGAATGAATGAAGATTAACAATATCAGATAAAGAAGTTATGTTCTTACCATAACATTCCATCTGTGTTGTTTATCTTCATTCATTCATTACGTACCACCCACCTTCCCCCTCTAGTGGCTCCTGGAGGATCGGATTGGGTCCTACTCCTACTTTAGGGTTTCTGCTCAGAAAAAGCCCCTGCTTTACTTATTATGGGCAAACTTGATCTGAGAGGAGCATTGTAGGTAAAAGCTTAGCTCAAGAGTTTTTTGGCTGGCTCAAACTTGTTATAAGGCTGAGTCAGTTCCGATGATGGAACTGACACCCATCAGTAATGAATGAATGAAGATGAACAACACAGATGGAACGTTATGGTAAGAACATAACTTCTTTTTCAGTTCCTTTCCCTTCATTTTGTTATTTTTCTGTCAGACATAGCTGCTTAAAAGCTAAAAAGTTTATTTGAACATTTAGACTGACTCTTTCTAATAAAAACAACAGCCTCTAACATAACTCTCAATTGCTATGATTTTGGCCCTCAGTTTTACCCTTACTCTTCCAGGATTTATGATGTTCCTTATAAAGACTGACCTGTTTATGGATACAAATTTTATTAAACACATAAAGTCTGTACAGAGATTCAGTACCACTAACTATGTAGGATCTAGAATATAAAGACTATATTGTGAAAAATAAAAAGTACTCCTCTTTCTGACCCACTGTGATGATTTTTAAAGATCAGTGCTATCATTTTTAATGTTTGGAGGTTGAGAGGCATGCCTTCCAATATAGTTAATGTTAATATGGATTTTTTCTCCTTATAATATGATCTACATTTTAATTTTTTTCCATAATCTTTATTAAATTTGTAATATAACATACAAGAACAAATACTACAACTAACAATTTGACAACCTTGAAGTAAAACAATCTTTGTTCCAGCGGATTCTTAATAATAAGGTCCATGAGTTACACACTACTAATCTATAAACACAATAAAGAAAAAACATTTACAATAGTGCTATTTGCCATAAAAAAAACAGAAAAAGGAATTAACTTGAGTAAGATTGACATTAAGGTTTAGATTAAGTAATAGGATTTAGCTGTATAGTAAGGACCCTCCCATACATTATATAGAGCTATACAAAAAAAAAGGATGACTGGGGAAGGAGATCCAGGGATTTTACCTAATCCTTCAGGTGAGGTTATAGCATGTAATGATTCAGTTCAAGATAATGTCAAAAAGAATACTCCAGTATTTCATGAGATGTGTATAATCTTTGGCATTTGCCATTAGGAACTTGTAGGCTGTTAAATATTTAATTGCTATTATTTTAAAGCCTCTCCAATTAAGTGTGGATCTATCTGTTCAGTCTTCTTCTTTCAGCTTTTTTCCGGTTAGAGGTCGCCACAGCAGATCACCTGTCCGTTCATGATTGGCAGTGGAGTTTTACGGTGTCGAGTTGCCAGCCCGGCGCCCAACCTTCCACGGAAGGCATGCACACACACACACACACACACACACACACACACACACACACACACACACACACACACACACACACACACAGCCAATTTAGAGTATCCAATCCACCTACAGCATGTCTTTGGGATGTGGGAGGAAAACACTTCACCTGGAGGAAACCCATGCGACCACAAGGAGGACATGCAGACTCTGCACAGAAGGCACCCCAGCTGAGGATTGAACCGGAGAACCTTTGCTGTGAGGCAGCAATGCTAACTGCTGCACCACCATGGCCGCTATCTGTCCAGTGTAGTTGTAATATAAAGTTTAATTAAAACAAACATTGTGATCAAGATGTGGGTTTGTAACTTTGTCATTCCAGGTGGGGATATATGTAATATGGCAAATTCCCAGAATAGGATAGTTTTTTCATACCCTATCTTTTGAAGTTTATCTCTTAGGGAACACCAGAGTTGGATTAAATTTATTTTTGGCTGAAGGGGTTATATATGCGTTGTTAAGGATCATGAATTCGGTATATCTGAGTCTTTTAAAGGGTATTGTTTTTGAAATTATTTTTATTGAGCAGGCAGTTTGGTCATTTGATATTACTGAGTTTAGATCAGTCCAATATATAGAAAACAAGATTTTGTTTTGGTGTCTAATTGTGTTAATTAATTTGTATGTGTTTGAGATCATTTTCTTCTTCCTGAGGAAGAGGTTCCAAAGAGTTTTGCAGGTATTTATGTCAGTATCTAGATTAGGGTAGGATAGCATATTGGAGCACATTTCTCTTATTTGTTTTAAAATGATATTATAGCGCTTAGGAAGATTAAGTGAAGCTCTCACATCTGTGATAGAGTGGTCTCTGAAGGGATAGAGATCTAGTATCCTATTTTTTTTAAAAGGGGGAAGTTATTTAGATTTAACATTGAGTTACTAATTTTTAGTTTTGTATTATGATGTAGATGTTGTAGGATAGTAAATGCACTGGATAAGTTCAGTGAGTTAATTACATTTTGAAAATTAAGTATATTATTCTTTAAGGAATTATGTAATTTGGATCTTTTCAGAATCAATTTATTCAGGAAGGGGGGTGCTTTGGGTTAATATTAAGAGATTTAATATAGTTATAATAGAGTTCTGTCCAGGAAAGGTCCACTCTTTCCTATTAGGATTGTAATCTGCTATTAATAATAGTCTATTGATGTTAATAATATCATAGTAAAGTTTGAAGTCTGGAAGATTTAAACCACCTTTATCTTTAGGGCATGTCAGCCTTTGGTAGGAAATTCTAGTTGATTTAGGAAACCATATAAATTTAGCTAAGCATGAATGAAGTTTTTTAAAGAAATTATGATGTATTATCATCTGCGTAGTTGTGAAGCTATATAGTAACCTTGGTAATATGTTCATTTTTATGATCGCTACTTTGGACAAGAAGGAAAGCTGAAGCTTTACTCAACTATTACAGTCTTGTAATGTTGACTATAGATTGGTAATATTATTCTGGATAAAAGTCATAGGGTTTTGATGGAAAGAAATTCCTAAGTACTTCAAACAATGAGTTGGGGTAAAGAAAGCAGATTAGATGGATTAATCAGGAAAACTGCATATTTGTCCAGATTTAATTTGTAATTTGACAACTTCGAGAAGGTGTTAATTGAATTTAGAATTTTCAGTAGATCCGAGCTTAGCATTGTAAAGTATAGGTTTAGATCATCTCCAAATGCTGATAGAATAATCATAGTCAGTACTTAATGATAGTTTTTTTTGAGAAATAAGTAAGAGTAAAGGTTCAATGTACATATTAAAAAGGTATGAGAGGAGAGGACAGCCTTGATGTGTACTGGTTTTGATATTAATCCTATTAGAGGTAGCCTTATTTATATGTAATGAAGTATAGGCATTAGTATAAAGTGGTTTGACAGTTCAAATAAAACTTGAAGGTAGGCTGAAATGGGGTAGTACCATAAGCAGAAAGTTTAAATTAAGTCTGTCAAAAGCTTTGGAGGCATCTGCAGCTAGTGCAAATGCAGGAATATGACTTAGGTTAGCCAGTTTTAACAAGGTGTCTCATATGAGTGTGTTGTCACAAGTCTGTCTATATTGAATAAAGCCTGATTGACCTGGTGATATAATACGGGAGATAATAGGTTTTAATCTGTTTGCCAGTATTGTAGAAAAATGTTTACATCTAACTTAATCAAGGAAATGGGTCTGTAACTTTCTGGAATTTTAGGGTCTGTGTTTTCTTTAACTATAAGTATAGTTTTAGAAAAATTAAAATGAATATCTAATATGGTGTTATTAGTAATATAATTAAATAAGGATAAAAGTATCTTGGAAATTTTCAGACTAATGGCCTTGTAAAACTCCATGGTAAAACCATCCAGGCCTAGTGCTTTACTTGGTTTAAGGTTTTTAATCACATATATAATTTCTTGCAGTGTAATGGGGGGTGCAGTGTATTCTTGATGAGATTCTTCTATTTTAGGAAAATTAAGTTGGTTCAAGAATTGGATGGTCTCCTGTTCTGATGCTAAGGGTGAGTGATCTCCATAAATGTGTGAATAAAATCTGCAAAAAACTGTACAATGTCTTTATTAGTAGAGAATGACTTACCCTGATATATTATTTCAGAAATGATAGAAGACTCCTTATGATTTATTTATCTTGTTAGTAACTTATAAGGGATATGAGGCCATTCTGAGAAATTTGCCAGGGTTTTGGTTTCATGGAAATCCAGCTGTCTTCTGTTAAGTAAATATAGGTGTTTCTGAAGCATATGCAATTGGTTTTCAGACTCTTGAGAGAAATGTGTTTGTAGTTCCATTTCTAATTGGTGATCCTAGTTTTAATTGAATTTTCTTCTGCTTTATGTAGTTTTTTTTATAAGAGATGCTTTGTTAATAAGGAACCCTCGTATTTGTGCTTTAGTGGAGGCCCATTCAATATCACAGGGGAATCAGGGGGTTCTTTTAGGAGAGTTTCCAAAAATATATTGAGTCCTATAATGTCCTCTTTTCTTAGAAGAATAGGGTTCAAAGTCCAGTTGTAACCACCATCTTGATGGCTAAGCTTTTTAGGCCAATTAATAGTAAGAGTAATTTTCGAATGGTCAGAAAAAAATCTAGGTTCAGTCTCAAAGTTTATGTCTAAATTTAGGAAGATTTCAGAGATTAATCTACATTTTAGTTTAATTTTCAATTTTTTTCTTGTAAAAGATATACTGATGATTAAAGTGAAAGTATTTTCAATAAAGTTAGTGTGCTTAATACATCTAGTGACTCACAGCACTGTTAGTATAACTAAATGCAGGAGAAAAATAATTCATTTTATCTAGGCTGTGCTATACTATTGGAAAATAAACTATACAGTAGGAATTAGAAGTAGGGTGTGAAACACAAAATCATGTCAGAATGACTGTCACAATGGTGGCCATTCTGGGATATAAGAAATTAACATCTAATATGACCCTTTAGCATACTGATAGCACAGAATATCAATACATGAGGAACAAAATTGTTGAATTACAGCAAACATAAACCTTTCCTCCTATAGTTTACCTCTTAGAAGATGCCCAGTCTTCTCCCCCTATAGTGTTACAACCTGTGAGATGTATACATGTCTTCATAAACTAAAACCGATCGATATATGTATACAGATTTCTCATTGTGTTCCTAAAGCTAGCAACATCTCTGTGTGTATACCAAATAATACTTATCCGTCATTCTATTAGGGAAGATCTTATTCCATCTATATGGAAAAGGGAATATATTGTACCACTGCAAACAGGTTGGGTGTCACTAGTCCTAAATAACTATTGATCTATTTTTTATTTTCCCATTTACTGAAAGAAATAGAAAAATTTTTATACTCGTAACTCCTGCAATATTTATACAATTATAAACTCAGTTCTGAGATAGCTTGGCTTCAGACCAGCAAATGGAACAATTACAGATGTGACAGATGTCACAGATTTTGTATGTGCCCAACTAAACAACAACAAAGTTGTTGGCACACTTTGTCAAAATCTATTCAAGGCTTTTTTGTGGTTGATCACAACACAGTATTAAATATTCTATCTACATATAGTGTGTTAATTGGTTTAATAGGACAGTTTGTTATTTACTTAGGAAATAGGTAGCAGTCCAAAGAAATTTAATTATTTCTCCTTTATAACCCAAACAGAGTCACTTAACTGGATTATTGTTGATACTGAAGCTAAGCAAACTACAAGATTAAAAAAAAGAAGTTTTGTCTTAACATAACGTTCCATCTGTGTTGTTCATCTTCTTTCATTTATCACTGATGGGGTCTCGGAACTGAGTCAGCCTTTTTACCAAGCTCGCGCCAGCCAAAAAAACTCTCGAGCTAAGTTTCTACCCAGAATGCCCCTCTCCCTGTTACCTCAGATCGAGTTTGCTAGAGAAAGAGTAGTAAAGCCGAGGCCACTTCTGTGCAAATACCCTAGGACACCAATTGGACCAAAAGCATCCCCCAGGAGCCTTTGGAGGGGAAGGAGGGCGGGGAGTGATGAATTAAAGAAGATGAACAGCACAGATGGAATGTTATGGTAAGACATAACTTCTTTATCTGATGTTGTTAATCTTCTTTCCATTCATCACTGATGGGACAGAATCCCAAGCTACCTTGAGTCCATGGGCGCCCTTATGGAAGAACATTCCTGAGTACCATTGAGCCGAAGGCAGCTCTCCCTCTAGAGGCCAAGTCCAATTTGTAATGATTGGTAAAGGTATGAGGCTTAGCCAAAGTAGGTGCTGCACAAATGTCATCCATGGAAGCCCTGGAATGGAAAGCTACAGATGTTGCCATAGATCTAGTGGAGTGAGCTTTAACTTTTGGCATAGGTTCTTTACTGAGGGAATAGATGAAACGTATGCAGTCCCTTAGCCATTTTGATAATGTAACCTTGGAAACAGCATCTCCTATTCTGGGCCCAGAAAAGGAGATGAAAAGTTGTTCAGACTTATGGATAGGTTTGTTCCTGTCTAGGTAAAATCTCAGTTGCCTATGTACATCCAAGGAGTGAAGGCAGTACTTTCCTCTATTGGAAAATTTCAGAAAGAACACTGGTAGGTCAATGGTCTGGTTAATGAAAAATTCAGAAGCAACTTTGGAAAGGAAGGATGGAGTCGTCCATGTGATACTCTGTCTTTATGGAAGACGAGATAGGGCCTCTTGATACACAATGCCTGCAGCTCCAAGACCCTTCTGGCTGATGTGATGGCTATCAAGAACAAAGATTTCCAAGACAAAAACTTTAGGTCACACTTCGCAGCGGGTTCAAAGGGTTTTTAAGTCAAAGACTGAAGTGAGGTTCCATGGTTCCACAGGCTGTCTGACAGGAGGCCTGATATGAGAGGTTCCCTTGAGGAAGGCCTTGCATAGACATAAAGAGATGAGAGGGGTGCCATCTACACTACTGTGGAAATTAGAAATTGCCACTAGTTGTACCCGTATGGTAGAGGTAGAGGTAGAGGCTCCATTATCAAAAAACTTAGCCAAGTATTGAAGTACCGCAGTTACTGGAGCCAAATATGGGTCTACCATGTTATCCTTGGACCAGCTGGAAAACCTTTTCCATTTATCTTGATATAGTCTTCTGGTGGATGGTTTATGAAAGGCCAGAATGATGTCTCGAACAGGTGAGGAGAGATTAGCTTGCCTGGCAACTAATGGAAGTGGAGAAACCAAGCTGTCAGCTTGAAACTGGACAGATTTGGGTGGCTCAACCCTTGGGGGTGAGTAATCAGATCTGGAAGAGGGTCCAGAATCTACGGAGGGTATACTAGGTGAGGCCGAAGGAAGGGGAACCAAACTTGTCGAGGCCAGACCGGAGCTATGAGGATCAGCTTGCATCTCAACCGAAGAGCTTTCTTTAGAACTTGTGGAATCAGGGGAATGGGAGGATAAGCATAAAGAAATCCCATGGGCCAATCATGGATTAGAGTGTCCATCGGGGACTCCCCCTCCGGGGGAAGAAGGGCGAAATAGCTGCTGTACTTGTTGTTCGAAGGGGAGGTGAAAAGATCACAGCAAGGCTGGCCTCAGTGGCTGAAGATTTCTGTCGCCATCTCGGGATTGAGGGACCACTCGTGAGGCAGGAGGATGCATCTGCTCAGTTTGTCTGTAATTATGTTGGAGCTCCCCGGAATATGCATTACTATCAGAAAGCAGTTGGAAGCTATCGCCCACTGCCAAAATCTCATGGCTTCTCGACACAGGGGGTAGGATTTGGTTCCTTGCTTGTTGATATACCAGACCACTGACATGTTGTCTGACTGAATTGCAATTGTCCCGGAAGGGAGAGCCGAATGATAGGCCTGCAACTGTAACAGCACTGCTCTCAATTCCAGAACATTGATATGCAGGTGGGCCTCTGAGGTGGACCATGTGCCTTGGACTGTCTTTCCCTGGAAATGCCCCCCACCCACCCAATCAGAGAAGCATCTGTGGTCACAATGGCTCTGGGCTGAGGGGATTGAAAAGGGAGACTTCAGAGTTCTGTGTCTGGCCTCATCCAACAAAGGAGGTCCTATTTGCAGGAGTTGGTTACTCAAATCTGGTAATAGAGGTGGTGATAGTTTGGGAACCATTGACAAAGAAGGAGCCATTGCAGGATCCGCATATGTAGCTTCGCTAGGGGCACTATTGAAATTGAAGCTGCCATAGAACCTAGCGCCTGAAGAACTTCCCTTGCTGAAACTTTTGTTTGACAGAGTATCACTTGGAGCTGGAGCCTCAGTCACTGGAGTCTGTGATTTGGGAGTGATACTAGACAGGACTGGGTATTGAACACTGCTCCAATGAATTCTATTTGTTGTGTAGGAGTAAGGTTTGATTTCTCCCAGTGTATCGTTATTCCCAACAATTTTGCCAGATAGAGAGTATAATGCAGTGCTTTTACCAGAAGATGCTTGGTGGGGGTGGTGAGGAGTCATTTGTCCAAATATGGAAACACCCGGAATCCTTGTAGTCTCAAGTGAGCTGTGACCACTGCCATGCACTTCATGAACACTCCGGGAGCTGTAGAGAGAGACCAAACATCAGGGCATGAAATTGATAATGACTGGCCCCTAGCTGGAAGCGAAGCAGACTCCTGAAGCATTTGCCAATTTTATTGTGGTAAAAAGCATCCCGGAGATCTATCGAGCACATCCAATCACCTTCTCTTAAAAAGGGAAGAATGGACTGAACCATGACAATCCAGAATTTGGTTTGGCTGACAGACTTGTTTAAGCTGCTGAGATCCAAAATGGGTCTCCAGTCCCCTGTCTTTTTTGGAACCAAAAAGAATCTTAAGTAAAATCCAGATCCACGTTGGTCTGGTGGGACTGGTTGGATGACTCTTTTTTGAGACAGCTTTATTATCTCTGAAGCTGCTTCTTGCCTTTGACTGGGTTGAACATCAGGAAGCTTACTTGCAAAATTTGGTTGACAAGAAAGGGGAATGGTGTAACCTCTGGTGATGATACTCTGCACCAAACGATCGGTGGAAATAGATTTCCAGGCAGCTTGGTGTAGAGAGAAATGACCCCCAACTGCTTCCAGTGGTAAGCAGTCGGGCTGCTCCTCAGGAGTGCTGGTAAGGCTGTGCAGAGAAAGAATCCCTGGAGCCTTGGTTATGAGGACCCCCTCTGCCTCTGTAGGGGCATCTTCTGGAATTGTTACCCCCTATGCCTCTGGGGGTATCATCACCATGTGCAGCATGAAAAGGACCCTAAGATTATTGGTGCCACATTTTCCCACTCCTCTGATTCCTGGAGAAGGTACGTTGATGATTGGAAAACTGTAGGCCTACGGCAGACAGGGTCTTTCCATCTTGCTCACTCCTGGCTAGTGTGTCCTTCACTTTGGAGCCAAAAAGGGATGATGCTTCAATGGGAGCATTCAAAAAGGAAGACTTGAAGGGGCCCACGAGGTCACAAATGCGCATCCAGGCATGACGCCTCATGACAATGCCTGAACCCGCTTCTCTAGTCGCGCCTTCGGTCGCATGTGAAATCAACCTCATGGATGAGTTGGATATCGATTTCAGACTTGCAAGCTGCAAGGCCACTTTGTCCCTGACCTCATCAGACAGCTGTCCTGTGAGTGTCCCAGAGAGTTCGGAGATCAAGCAAGTCCCTCTGGAGCCTTGTAAAATGTGCCAAATAGTTCAGGGACTGTATAGCAAAGGTCCCTGATGCAAAAATTCACTTCCCAAGTCTGTCCACTGCCCGGGACTCCCTGTTGGTTGGGTGAACAGTGGGACTTTCCTCAGCCAAGTCCTTTTTTGTGGCCGCTGCCTCCACCATAGCATCGATTTGTAACTCTTTGGACCAATGCGGGTTCTCCTCGGGAGGGGAAAGAATTTTGTCAGTTCTCCAAGGGATTGCCTCAGTGGAATCAGGGTTCTTCCAAGCATGCTGCACGATGAACTGGATGAGCTCATCGGCAGGCGGGGTCACCCAAGAGGCAAAGGCCGGGCACGGAAAGTCTGTAGGAACACGGACTCCTCAGATGAAGGGTTGGAGGGCTTCCAGTCACCTCTCTGCTTTAGCATTTTCAGAATGTCTCCGAAGGAGACATTATCAGGAGGTGACCAAGGGGACCGTTCACCATCATTGTAATCCATGTCTTCTGTTAAGGACTCCTTGGGTGAGTCCATACACTTCCTCTTGCATGTCCTCTTTTGAGGGGGCTCCTCAGTGGGGGTCTCTGAGGAGGACTTGGAAGAGCGGGTACCCTGAACAGGGGTGTTCTGCAGCTTCTCTGCCCGGTGTTCTGGTGGAGTGGTCTATGGCAGATGTAGCTCGGGGGGTGAAAACTGGGGTTCCGATATCAAAGGAGTGCTTCCAGAAGTGAGAGCCCTCTCCATCGTGTGGAAAGCAGGTCTGCCTGAAGAGGGATGGGAGCCCGGAACTGAGAAAGACATCCTCGGGACCAGGGTCACAGCCCACTCTGATGAACCCACCCCCACAGATGGAGCCTCAAGCAGGATCGGTGCAGACGTGGCTATTGACACCAAGGATGGAAACAAAGAGAAACACGACTCTATGCCCCAGGCCGAGGCGCCCGCCCCCTTGGAGCCTGAGTAAAGTGCACTATAAGTGCCAAGATGGTGGGTTCCGAGAAGGATGTCGGAGCTGAAGGCTTCAGAACCAAAATGGTCAAAGGAGGAGTGTAAGATGGAGTCCATGGAGAAACCAACCCAAGTCCTGCAGGTGGATGGGTCTTAGAAAGTGTGGGTATCCCCCTGGCTACCAACAGCTGGTCCACAAGATGCACCACGTCGTGTTCTGACAGGCTACTGGTGTATCTAGTGGATACTCCAGACGGAGAGTAAGGATATTCAATGAACAGGCTATACACCTGGCCCAGAAATGGATCTACAGAAGGGGAGTATCGGGTCTGTGGTGCAAGGTCTGCTGGCAGCAAAGTCTCAAGTTTCGAGACCTGGAGTAATGGGGTCAAATCCAACCTTGTCGGTAAAACGCTCAGTGCAGAAGTGGCACTCGGAGACTAAATGGTCGGTTCCAAAATCGTAACTGATGAAGGTATCAAAGGTGTGCCTGGAGCCGAAGTGACCACAGGTGCCAAAGTCAAAATAGGCATAGTGAGGTCTATAATCAGTGACGGAGGCTGGACCGGTGGCGAAACTGGCACTGGTTTCGAAGGTTTTGAGATGCTGGAGCCGATAAAGACAGAGCCGTAGAGGCAGATTTATGCTCTAAATACAACTTTGGGACCTTTGATTTCACAGGCTTACCCTGATCACCCGATGGCGAGGAGGGAACCAAGTGGGACCTTTTTTGTCTTTAGTAGGAGGGGTTGAGACCCCATTACAGAAATGGTCTCTGAAAAGGGACCCTTTCAGTATTAGTTTATTTTTGTGCTCATTAAGAGTGCGTTGACTGAAACTCTGACAAATGTCACGAGGAGGCTAGACTGAAAGGTGGGGCACCCACAAGCAGTATACACAATCATCGTGAGAATCACTATTAGGTAACTTGCCATTACATGAAGCACAATGCTTAAAACTGAAGTACCTTTCTTATCCGACATCTCGATAGAGAGACACCACAGGCCAACAGTATAACTAGTCAGAACAAATAAGTCAAACACCGTTCAAAAAAGTCACAATTGTACAACTACAATGATATATAAGAGAGAAAACAGAAACACCTTACTAAAACAAATCTTAACAGGCTAGACAGGAAAGGAAAATACCAGCTCTGGTATTGAAGGAATACCACAAGGGTAAGGGAGGAAAGGCGGTACCAACAATGGTACTTTAAAGTTTACCAGTGGTAACAACGGGTAGAGCAGAGAGGAAAAAAACAAGGTTTGACGGGAGAAAACACACTAGAAATACTATTCGCTCAATAAAAAATGAAGATTTCAAATGTTTTTCACACAAATATCAAATAAAGTTCCACTTAGCTGAGAGCTTGGCTGAAACGCGGCTTTATGGCTACGTGGCAAACGAGATCTGGGGTAACAGGGAGAAGGGCATTCTGGGTAGAAACTTAGCTCGAGAGTTTTTTTGGCTGGCGCGAGCTTGGTAAAAAGGCTGACTTGGTTCCGAGGGCTCGGAACCGAACCCATCAGTGATGAATGGAAAGAAGATTAACAACATCAGATCATGCATTGTAAACAACATTGTTTTGATTATAATGTGATGTTATTGATAAATGTTAATAAAAATTAAAAAAGAAAGAAAATAGATGCATCAGTACATTGGAATAATGCAATTTCACCTCTGCTTACTATGATCCAGGGGTTCTCTAAGGGCTCAGTGTTAGGACATTTCTAATTCACTATATTTTATCAACAACATGGTAAATCTCTGTGGAACTGCAAAACCAGTGCAATATACAGATGATGCAACAATTCCCCATGCTGATGCTGTTTTTTTGTTTGTAAATTACTGAGCTGCAGCATCATTCTAGTTCTTTGTAATCATGGCTTCTAGCTGATAGATTACACTTTCATCCTTGAGCGAAAAAGGCTAAGTTGTTTGCTAGAAATACCATTCTGCAGATGATCCATTGTCCAGTTCCACTTCACATAATGCCCTTACTATATCACTTTTCCATGGTTCTGGTATTCAGATAGTAGGCACTAGCAAATTGTTAGGAGATTTTACTGATAACAGCTCAGGTCTGAACTTCATGTAAATTCTATCTTGGCTCTGCCCCCCCCCCCCCCAAAAAAAACAGAAAAAAATTAGAGCATTTTTATAGGATCAAAACCATTTCTTCTCTCCAGTGCAAGACAAGCCATTGTGACAATGCACTTACTCCCTTCACTCTTTTACTCAGCATACCTACTCACTAACCTACATATATCACTAATTTACATGCTTGGATTAAAATATAACAGAATTTCCAGATTAGGTGCAGGTCATCTCCTTAAGAAATATCACAGCCTTTCACCATCAGCTATCTTACATACTGCTATATTTTGCCCTTAAACTAATTCACATGCCTCAGTGTCTGGCATTAGCCAGCACACTAAGCTTGTATATGCCTCAGCAGCTGCTGTTATCCTCTTTTGGTTGTCTCATAATATTATCAAAGCCACATTATGTATGGGGATGGATGCTATTTAAACAATGAAGACAACCTGGCTCTGTGATGCAGACAGGGGGATAAAGCTCTCACTATGCCCCATACAACCTCACTTCAACAATCAGCTTGGATGCTGGAACATCTGGGTGGGGGATGGTGGCACACAGTATCTGATGCTGTCTCACCCATCCTGGGGGATGCAATATTAGTTTTGGTTGATCAACAGCCACATGTAAGTGGAGGCTTGCAGACATTGATTATGGACACAATCCAGAGACGGAAGCTTGGTCTAGTTAATCTAGTTATGTGTGTGTGTGTGTGTGTGTGTGTGTGTGTGTGTGTGTGTGTGTGTGTGTGTGTGTGTACACTGGAGAAGGACACAGCAGGGCAATTTACAGTGACATATGTGCTAACATCAGCCGCCAGTGTAAGCAGGAAATCCCTGACGGGTGTTCAAATAATGCCTAGTAATGTCTAATTGTGTGTTCTGTATGTCTGAAAATTTCTCTCTGTGGCTCCAATCAAAATGTGATCTACTCATTTACAAATTCAAAGTAAAGATAAATAAATATGTAGGACAGTCCAAAATGGCTGCACACTGATCAACAGCTTAACTTCAGCTGTCCCTGTTTGAAAAAAGAAACTGAAACACAAGGTCCAAGAACTCTTGTCACTTTTAGTAAATGTAGTTACTAGTTATTAAGTACATTGCCAGTATGCTACCAAAGAAGAAACTGAGTCTGAAAGAAATCAACTGGAAAAGGTGAAGAGAAAACACTGGCAAGGAAGAATCCTGTAGCTGTTCAGCAAAAAGCAGATGTTCTTCGTGTTTCACTGTTGCAGTCATCACATTTGGGTTATCCCTGCCAGGGTAGCCCTAATTTTAAGCTCTAGCTTTGGTGCAAGGCATGACTTTCCGTAATCTACAGGAAAAAATAAATCAAATGTGGTCAGAGCTGATTAAAATAAAAGAAACATTGAAGGAGTATAACTTGAATAATAAAAGGCTGGAAAAAATGGAGGAAGCTTTAAGCAGATATTCAGATGGCCTGATAAAACTGCAAAACTCAGAGATTCAAGTGAAGAAAAGGCTGGCTGAGTATAAAAATGGTAGTATTAGAGGAGAACACATTGGGAACGTCTGAGAATTTCTGATATACCAGAGAAACTAGAAGGAACAGACTGTATTAATTTTATGAAGGCACAAATAAGCAACTGAAACTCCTTGAAGGCATTTAGCCGAGGCATTAAGAGATAATTAAACATTTGCTACTATTTGTTGGTCATGGCTGTTGATATTTACCTTTCTTGTGTCTGTTTTTTTTTTTTTACAAATATGCAGCTGGACTGTTTTTCCACATCTGGAACTGTTAATTTAAAGGGTTTACTGTGTGTATGTTTCAAATCTTGCCATGAGAAAGCAGCCAAGACCTGCATTATGAAAGATGCAAACCTATCTGCAGAAAGAATTGATCCTGACAAAACTGTGTCAAAAAGGGCAAAGTATTAAAAAATGGATACAGTAGAGTGTTTGTGGAAAATGATTATTCACTGTACATCAGGCAGAAGGGAAACAACATTAGTCCAGTAATCGGGAAATATCGATAGGCAAGTGTGAGATTCAAGATGCTGTATCCAGTTGTTTTCAGAATATTTTTTGGAGGATAAAAGTCATTTTTGGATACAGAACAGGGAAAGGAGAAGAAGTTTATCCAAGAAAAAGTGAGACATCAATCAATACGAATGGAACTCTGCTTCTCATTCTTCTGATAATAAAGCACATGGAGAAACTTTGCAATTGAAACCTTTTCTACTGTTTCAAAGGAAAATGCTTGAGGGGCACAACAATTGACCAGAAGAATGGGAATCTGGAGTTGGGAGATAGAGATGAACAGGCATAAGACCAGAAATATGGAAATTAGTGAATAAACGTGAGATTGCAAAGCGTCATTTGCAGTTGTGAAATACAGATGTATAAGAAAAAAGTATTGAGTGGACTTTTTGTTGACTTTATTAAACTTGATGGAACTGAAAAGCATTTGCATCACTTCATGTCATTAATGTTTGGAAGGACACAGGGGAGGGGAAGAAGGAAAAAGGCAACTGTAAGTAAAATAATTTCTGTTCTAAGTAATATTTATGTGAAACTTGTCACAATATAAATTACATGTTTTAAAGTATTTTTAGTTGCTCTTGTATGTGATAAAGTTACTAAACAGATGCTTTTTTCTTTCTCTCTTTTTTTTTTTGTTATTAAGAAACATAGGCATTATAGTGCAAAAAGAGAAGAAAAGCTAGACAAAGCGTGTTTAAATGAATAGGCTCTAATTTTGGGTTGTTAGGTGTGGGATGGGACACAACAGTGCACAGACCAAAATATATATAGAGTTGATATGTTTTCTTTTACTTTTGCATTGGTGAGTGTCAGGATTAAGGCCCTTGGCTTAATCTAATAACAAACTTTAAGTGGAAACAAATAAATATGAGAACACCGAGTTGCCACTAGAGCACCATCGGGCAGCGCCGGTTAAACAAGGTTAAACTATTTCTGGCTCCGTAAAGTCTGCTCTTCATTTTTTCCCTTAGAACTGCTCTACTTGTAATCTAAACAGTCTAGTCTCTATCTGTAAAGCTCAGCACTTGCTCCTAAAGCATTTCTTAGTCAGGTAAAGCACTTCTATATTATACAAAGTACTTCACTAGCTTAAAACCCCCTTGAGTACCCACTTCCCTATAGGTCCTTTCTGACTCAGTTACACAGCAAACTTTTTCATTTCTTCTAGCATGTCAAAGGGTCAGTTGCTCGCGTCCTCTCCTGCTCAGCTGGTGAATCTGTGAATATTGAGGCAATGTTACAATTGCCTCATGTACACAGACAACCCTCTCCTCCTCCCACAAAACACAAATACATGCGAGAGACGCAACTATATAGCCAAACTGGAAGCTGAGCTCTCTCAACTCAGGACTGGCAAAACCAGACAGGAGGAGAAGGTAACCACACACACCATAAACCCAGTCTCACATAGAACTATCACAACTACAAATCAAACACATAAACACACAAAGACATACTCGGAGGCACTGATGAAAAATCTACCAAAACAGCAGAGGCCTCCAAAGCAGACACCCAAACAACTGCCACCTCATGACATAACACAAGCAACACATAGATCACAAAGTCAGTGTGCAAATCAGTCACAGCACTTAAGGCCAAACACAATGCCAGACACACTTGTCATAGGTGACTCCATAGTCAGACACACTGACGTCCCACTCACCAGACTGAACAAGGAGAGGGTCACAGTAAGCTGCCTGTCGGGAGCTAGAATCCGACACATAACACAAGCACTCAGGTCACTCCACAGCAAGTACAAGTATGACTCAGTCATTGTCCATGCCGGTGTGAATGACCTGAGACGTACCTCCCTGGACTACATGAAAAGAGACATAAAGGAGCTCTCAGATTATGTAGCCCAGGCTGGTATGACCCTGACCCTGAGCAGTATCCTACCTTCACCAAGAATGATGCCACAATACAGAGACAAAATGATCAGTTTTAATAATTGGCTTAATTTCTGGTGTCATTCTAAGGGGATCCAATGTCTGTCTGCCTGGAATGACATGCTTGACAAGCCACGCTGCTTCAAGGGACGGCTTGCACCTGTCACCCTGGGTTTCCGGATATTGGCAAAGGCTCTTGCCACCCCATAGTGCCTTTTTAGACAAGGCTCAAATTCTAAACCCACCGCCCTAGAAAACAATAATGGAAAAAACTAAGGGTAATACTGCTCAATGCCAGAAGTCTAAACCTCGAAGCCCTCCTCAGTATGGAGAACATCGATGTCTGTGCTGTGACTGAAACCTGGTTCTAGGCTCCTGAGAGCACCCCGGCACTATCAGGTTTTACCTCATATCATGCGTTCCAGCCCCAAAACCCGGACCGTACCACAAAAGGAGGGGTGTATCCATATTCATCAAGGATACCCACACCTCCAGGCTGGTGGCAACTCACGAAGCATCAGAGACCATTCAGGTGCAATTAACCATAGGCAAAACTGCTCTACAGTTTGTAGCATGTTACAGGCCACCCTCTCAAACTCAGGAACCCCACACAGCCTTCCTGAAGACACTGGAGAGTATAAATGGCTCTCCAAACACCATCATATTGGGTGACTTCAACTACCCAAACATAGACTGGGAACATTACTCAAGCCCCAGTACCCTAGCCCAAAGGTTCCTGGAGTTCATAAACTCAAATGCTATGGAACAACTTGTCACCATTCCCACAAGAGGTGAAAATATACTAGACCTGATCATCACAAACATGGGGACAAAATGCTCCACACCGGAAGTATATCCCTCATTGGTGAGATCAGACCATAAACTAATCTCACTGGAGATCCACATCCCGCCCCACCCCCAACAAAAAGACCACAGTGAAGAACTTCTCAAAAGCCAACTTCACACTTCTTAAGACTGGTGTGGTATCCTTCAAGGCCCCTGAGCCATTGGAAACCACAACCTACGCTGCTGAATCCCTTACAAATGCTTTCTCTGAGCACCTCCAGGATTGCATGGATCAAGCAATCCCAAATAAAATCAAGACCCTTTCCACCAAAGGCAAGCGCCCGATCTGGTGGACCCCAGCCATAAACAAACTTTACAACAGGAGGAGAAAGCTACTACAAGATAGAGCAAAATCCCTAAAAGGGAAGACATCTCTGATCAATACTAGTAAAAAACTACGATCACTCATAAAATCATCCAAGGCCAACTTTGAGAGAAAAATCGCCAAGGACTCAAAAGACAATCATAAGGCCTTCTTTAGCTATGTTAGAAATCTGGGTGGAAACTCCGAGATATGCTCAGAATTAGTCCAAAATGATACAAAAATCACTGAACCCACAGACATTGCAAACATACTGGCAGACAGGTTCAGTGAAAATTTCTCCGCTCCCTCCCTCCCAAAAGGAGAAATATCTATCCCAGCAGAGTGTAGCCTCCCAATCATCTCAAATGCCCAGGTGAGAGCTGCTCTCTCTAAAGCTGAAAACACAGCATCAATGGGACTGGATGGTGTCCCCGGCTGTGTGCTACATGAACTCAATGAGGAACTAAACCCACACATAAGGCTGCTGTTTAATCTTAGCCTTACCACAGGATACGTACCCAAAGAGTGGCGTACGGCAACTTTGGTCCCACTCCACAAAGGCGGTGCTTCTACGGACCCTGGTAATTACTGCCCCATAAGCTTAACAAGCCTGGTCTGCAAAGCTATGGAGAGGATCATAATGGAACTCATAAATAAAGACATAGGGGACCTACAGTCATTGGATCCTACCCAATTCGGCTTTGTCAAGGGCAGATCATGCCTCTTGAACTTGGTCGACTTTTTTGAAACAGTCACCAAGGCCATTGATGAGGGTAAGGCAGTTCACACAGCCTACCTTGACCTTGCAAAAGCTTTCGACACAATACCCCACTCAGGTATCATAGAAAAGCTCACCAGCTTAAATGTAAACCCATATGTCACAAGATGGGTTGCAAACTGGCTCAAGGACAGAACCCACAGGGTTAGAGTTACTGGTGCCATGTCAGACTCCAAGCGGTCTGGCGGTGTCCCACAGGGCTCAGTCCTGGGCCCCTCTTGTTCGGCATCTACTTTTCAGAAGTGCAGGCAAACATAGGAGGATTGTGGCTGACAAAGTTTGCAGATGACTGCAAACTGGGCACCATAGTTGAAAATCCATCAAACACAGATATCCTTCAGAGAGGTCTCATAGAAACGGATAACTGGTGCCAGAGCCATGGCCTTAAGCTAAACGCCAAAAAATGTATAGTCATACCCTTTGGTAAAAACAAGGTAACCCCAAGTTACCACATAGGGGGCAATCCATTAAGCACAGAAGAGGTTATCAGGGACATGGGGACCCAAGTTGACAGTAACCTTTCTTTTGACACTCACATTGCCAAAGTGGTTAGGAGGACCTTCTACATTGCCCACCTGATTATGAAGGGATTCACATCCAGATCAAGGGAGGTCATTGTTCCCCTGTACTCTTCACTTATCAGACCAATGATTGAGTACAATGCCCCATTCGGAATGTATCTTACCCAACACCTGCAGCAATTGGAAAGGCCCCAAAAGTTCTTCACCAAAAGGATAAAGGGGCTCAAAAATATGCCATATGCTGCCCGACTGAAGAAATTCCAGCTCTTTTCAGTCGCATACCATCTGCTCAGAGGTGACCTGTGCCTGACATACAAGGTCATGTCCAACCCGGAATTAATGGACATGCTCCACCTCAAAAAATCCAAATCCACCAGAGCCACAAGAGCAAGAGACTTAAACCTCAACAAGGATATAAATAGGATGTGCTGGAGGGACAGATTCATAACCCAGAGACTCCCTATGCTGTGGAACAGAATCCCGGTCCATGTGAGACAGAGCACCTTGCTGGCTCTGTTCAAGAGGAATCTTGACCAGTGGATGGGAGATCGTAGGTTTACCCCGGGGATAATCTCTGTATCACTGCTGGACAGAGGCACGGCAAACTAATGGGTATAGTATTCTTCAACCTAAGGGGTGGTGAAAGCCACACAACTCTGGCTAGGCTTATAAATGCCCTAGGGCAGATAGCCTAGTATGAACCTATGAACCTATGAATATAAAGAAAAGTTTTCCTTTAGCAATAAATGTTTCAGCTTGTCTTTCTGACTGCAGCAAAGGACTTTTTTCTCTTACATTTCCATGGAGACAAGCTGATAATAGGACAATAAAAGCCAGAACACTGGTTTCTTCAAGGCTAAAAGTTAATGTTTTTTGAAACCATAGAAGTTGTTTTCCTGTAGGGGGAAATAAAGATAAAAAATGAATAGACACCAATTAGTGTAAGTAGAAGCATAGTCAATATCATACATTTTTACATGAATAGCTTCAGTTTCAGGTTAATTAAGGCCTGTTTTAGCTGCTGTCTATTTGGGACAAATATTCAATTTACGAGGGTTAAACTTATTATTTGAAGATATGCATAGTTATGTGTGTTTTTATTAAGTTAACAGGTTATGGGGGTGTTTGCTTTTTTGTTTGAGGGTTTTATTAAAACAAAAAGTCTTGTAAAACGTGACATAGGCTCCAATGTTGATAATAAGAAAAAATGTATAAAGGATTAACTTGCTAAACATTAGTGAGTGCAGGTATCACAAAAGCTGGAACTTGACATTTAAAAAGCTGCCATATATAATATGTGGGAATAATGACTTCTTACCATAGTGGTGACACTTTCCACATTTTCATGGAATGAGAATGATCTCACATGTATAGACAAAACAAAAGAATCATTAGTTATGTTAAGAGATGCAGTGCAAATAGCGATGCTACAGGAGACACATTTGGAAATAACTGAGCAGGTGAATTAGATAAAGAAAAGATTTCAGGACGGATATTCAGCAGAATATCAAGGGAAAAGGTAAAGAGGAATACTTTCATTAATTGCTAGAGGAGCTCCAACAGTGATAGAAGAGGAAAAAAGATAATAATAGCAGATTTGTAGTAGTAAGGAGCTACTGGTAATGGATGGGGATTACACTGACATGTATTTATATTCCATATAAAACTGCTATTAAGGAGCTTTAAAATGGGTAGAAATAATCAACTTTCAGCATGGAGTGATATTTATAGGTGGGGACAGGAATTTCATTGCAACAATGAAGATGTATCTGGGACGGCTAGAAGGGAAAAGATAACAAAAGAGAGTAGATTTCTGAAGACATTTATGATAGGTTTCAAACACTGCATAACACAGTTGGTTTCTCACAGATGCATACAGATACAACCATATTACTCAAATCCTTTGCTTCTTGCATTGTCTCCATACTGAGTTTCATATTAAAGGAGAACTGCATTCACAGATTCAAAATTCATGTTTATTTCATCATGATTTGGTGGTAAATACATTTTAATACCACTCTGGGACTCTTTACAGGTTTTTAAATATTTTTATATCTAATTTCTGAGACTGACCACATGGGGTCTGGCATCCTGAAGTAACTCTGATTATTTAGTCTGCCTATAGGTATCCCACAATGCAGTACTTGTCTGTAAAAACCTGCATCACGCAGAACTCTTTCTTCCTAAGGCTCCTGTCACTACACTGATTTTACATACACACACTGCTGTCTTTCAATCAGTTTTAAGTAACATTCTGTGCTATTCAGTAACTACTTAAAACACAAACAGTGCAAATGCCACAGAACAGACTTTCAAAGTGCTATTTACTGCTGCTTCTTTTTAGAAGGCTAAATTGCAGTCTTTTGTAAAGCCTGAATTGTACTACTTTGACTCATCGCCCATTCCCCTTCATACCTGACTTCCCTAACTGTCAAAGTGCTAAGGGTAATTTGTGCTGTTACCTGCTATGATTGACAGCTCACAGCAGGCTTGACTCCCGTACTGTTTCCTTGTTCTAGCTTTTACTTTCTGTATGGGTAGTGGAAAGACCAGGGAGCTGTGACATCACAGCATGGGTGAGTTTTTAGGACGGCAGTGGTGATGTCAGTTTGGGAAGGGAATTGGCCAGAAAACTACCTGCATTAATTGGCCTTGATTACATCAATGAATTGCAGACTGCAGTGAGCTTTTCCAGGGCAGGATAAAAGTTTTTTGAAAGTGAAACCACTATAGTACAGTAAGGTACTGTTTTAGTGGAGAGAAACAGTCAATTTAAACTATTTTAAATGCTGTATGGCTGTTTATTTATAGCAGGGACAGTAAATAGGGAGAAAAAGTAGAGAGAAGTTGAGCATTTAATAATAGAATTCCATTGTTGTCCTTTAATTACAGTGTGTTTACTATGGTCTTCAAAGCATTTAATGACTTAGGTCTTGCCTTAAGAATTGTTCATGTCTTATGGGCCTTCAAGGGAACCTTGCTCATCTGCCTGGAGGCTGTAAATAACTCTCAGGTTTGAGCTTAAATATATAGATTCAAGACTTTTGTTGTATGGACTTCCATTATGGCATCTCACTGAACATAGATGCACATTCCCACTGGCTAGTAGATATGTCTGAAAACATAACAAAACTC
Source organism: Protopterus annectens (assembly GCF_019279795.1). Classification (NCBI taxonomy): domain Eukaryota; kingdom Metazoa; phylum Chordata; order Ceratodontiformes; family Protopteridae; genus Protopterus; species Protopterus annectens. Next base: position 782,848,950 of record NC_056728.1, read on the forward strand.
TCCAATAACATATCTAAAGTATGTAGGAAGGTGAATGTATTGTGAATGCTGCAAAAGGGGAAACAATAAAGAAGAAAGCTAAACAAAGAAGAGCAAAGTAAAGAAACCACAACGGTAAAGACAGAACACCCCTTAAGTCTAGGACACTAGCAGGCAGAACAAAATTCTTAGAAGCAAGCAACTTTAGTGGAAGTTCTCAAGGAGTTAAGAAAAATGAATTCCACGCTAGAGAAGTTCATGGCAGAGGCCCATATTAGAGCACACAAATTTGAAAATGTCTATAGTAACTTTATGTACATAATACAAGACATCTTGCAACAAATGGAGCAGTTGCGAGTACAAGCTGAAGCAGCAGAAGCAAAGCCATATCTAGTACAATAACTGTTCTGGGACCACATGATGGATCCAGAAAGAAGAATATCTGCCTTTTGGGCATATCAGAGGACAAAGAAAGAAAGGACTGTAACCAGTTTGTGGCTGCCCTCTTAGAGAAATGGACCCAGATCCCAAAAGAACTTTATTCCATCTAGTACAGACACTGTTGTTGATGCTATAACTGATCTAAAGCTGATTATTAGAAAGCTAAGCTTAAAGCTTACTTTTTAAAACTCATTATCAAATGCTTCTAGTGCTTGTAAGAAAGCAGGTACTTTTATACCTGTAATTTGGCCTATAGTTAATGCATTTAATAATGCATGTGAGGAGGACATTTGTGAATTGTATGCTAAGAAGAATGCTAAGCATTATAATCTAACTTATAAAAAACATGAAGCACTTGTTAAATTAAAAAGTAATGAGAATATTGTCATCAAACGAGCTGTCAAGTAAGGGGCTATAGTGATACTAAACAAAAGTGATTATGATGCCTATATGCTTGAGTTCTTGAATGATGATGTTACCTTTACTCGTATAACTGCTGCTGATACAAAAAAGCTTATTATGAAAGGTAATATGTGCATCTATGATTTGCAATTAAATGGTGACATTTTGATTGATTTATTTCACTTCTTTAATGTTTCTTGTCCCATTATGCCAGTACTGTACGGATTACCTAAGATGCATAAAAGCTTGGAACACCCACCGATGAGACCAATAGTATCCAGAGGTGGGTGGATAACCTAACCGATTTCATTTTACTATATGAATGGTATAAACATAATGAAGGTACTAGTTTCAGATTTGCAGCTTTAGATATCACATCCTTGTTCACAGTGATGCCTAATGATTATGGTTTGGATGTCTTACGAGAATTTTTATGTGAACATGGCAATATGTCTACAAGAGAAGTTAATATTATATGTGAGCTCTTGGATTTATAACTGACTAACAATGTGTTTATATTTCAGGACTTTGTATTTCATCTAAAAGTGGGTGTCACTATGGCTACTCCCATAGCAAACACCTATCCCAAGCATATAGGAGATGCAGGTTTGGAACATGAATTTCAGTTCAGGGTGATTAACTTAGTATATTTATTTATTTATTTACATTTGTTTACTGGGAAATTCTGACAGGACACAGGTCCTTTTTCAGCCGAGGCCCGGGGAGAAAAAGCTCTACACAAGAAATAGTAACAAGGTATATGAAGAGCAAGTGTAGTGCAAATAATTGTAGCGATACAAGCAGTCACAAACATGGAGAACATGAACAACAAGTTACATGCAGAATATTGAATAACATAAGTAGCCTGTGATACAAGCAAAAGCATTTGGTGTACAAATAAAGAGACACATAGTCGTTAGTATGTACCAGCTGGAAGCTAGAGACTGTTAAATCAGATTAGTAATGTATTCATCGGGCTGATAGATAATCTGTATTCTGAAATAGTTATAAAGCTGATGTCAATTCAGAAAGGTGGAAAGATCTGGGGAAGAGCTAAGTGAATTAGTATGAAAAAAAGCAGATGCCCTATGCTAACCACCTTAAGAAACTCCAGCTATGCTCTGTCGCATATCGTCTACTCCAAGGCAATCTCTGCTTAGCATACAAGGCCATGTCAAACCCAGAGATGTTGGACATGTTACACTTAAAGAAATCTCAATCCCTCAGAGCCACATGCTCCAGGGATCTAAACCTTGTCATCACAATGAGCAGAACATGCTGGAGGGATAGGTTCCTGACCCAGAGACTCCCCAGACTCTGGAGTGGACTGTCCATGCATGTTGGGCAGAGCGGCTCTTTGGCCCTCTTCAAGAGGAACCTTGATGACTGAATGGGAGAGGGGAAGTTCACCCCGGGGATCATGTCAGTCGCCCTGCTAGACAGGGGTCCAGGGAAGTAAATACTGTGGGAAGAAATAGCCAGGGAATTGTTATGGCTGGGCTTGTATGGGCCCTAGGGCCGATAGCTTGGTACCAACCTATGAACCTATAAAAGGTAGAAGTGACTGGAAAATGGTAGATGTGGTGTTGAAAGTAGGTAGGAGTAGGTAGCTGAAATTGTACTTGAGGTAGAGATGAGGTTTGGTAGTTCGAGGAGGGTAGGACAGATAGAGTAGTGGTGGCGAGGGAGAAGGAGAAAGTCAGTGCCTGCGGAGAAGAAATACCAATGTTCAGACAGTGGAAGGCAGGGTGGCAAGAGAAGGGAAAAAGAAAGGAGAGAAGCAATAGGTGGGATTATTAGTCAGGATTCATGCATGGACATAACCAGTGTCCTGTGAGGTGGGTTTTTAGAGAGGTTTTGAAGAGAGTGCAAGATGTTAGTGTGGTTATGGTGGAGGAGGGTGTTCCATAACCTGGCTATTTTGCAGGAGAAAAGAGCTTCTCCAGCAGAGTTCTTGGCTTTAGTAACCAGAAGTTGTAGTTTGTTGCTGGAGGGTAGAGGTCTGGCAGTATGGTAGGGCTGGAGAAGATTTTGAAGGGATGGGATTTTGAGAGGATAGTTTACTCTCTTGTGGGCTAGAGTGAGTTGATTCAGGTGTAGAAGTTGGGGGAGTTCGAGCCAGTCAAGTTCTCTAAGTGAGATACAGTGGTGGCTGCGATAGGATGCTCCATTGGCAAATTTAGCAGTTTTGTTGTAACAAGCCTCAAGCTTCTTTAGGTCTAACTTGCCTGAGGTTGGTAAGTATAGGAGAAGTGTAAAGTAGAAAGGAGATAAGGTGGGGATTGGCCACAGAGATTATGGCAGTTTTGGTGAGGAATTGTTTGTTTCTATATAGGGCTCCTAGTTTTTTGTGAATTGTTTTATGGTTAGTGAAATGTGAATGTCAAATCTGAGATGATTGTCAATCTCAACACCAAGTAGTTTGGTGTGTTCTGTAGGGGAGATGATGGTTTTGTCATTGGCTAGGATACTGAAGTGGGGGTTAGGAAGGTTAGATTTTGTGGGCTGGAAAATGAGCAGTTTGGTCTTCTTAGGGTTAAGAATTAGCTGGGCATCAGTTAGCCAAGTTTCCACTGAAGAAAAGGCTTCCTGGGTGATCTTATGGAGTTCTGGTATTGTTGAGGCTGAGGAGATGAGAGTGGAGTCATCTGCATACTGAATGAGGGAGGCCTGCTTGGTAGCTGTGAAGAGATTATTGGTGAAGAAGGAGAATAGTTGTGGTCCAAGGATGGATCCCTGGGGAACACAGAGTGTGACAGGAAGTCTAGGAGATAGATCATTATGCCAAAATACAGATTGTTGGTGGTTAGTTAGATAGCTGTTAAACCAGTCGGTAGCTGATTGAGAAAAATATAGGTTAGTGAGAACAGAGACTAGCTGTTTGTGAGAGACCATGTCAAAAGGCTTAGATAGATCCAGGAATATGGTGGAGGACTAAGGCCATCATTTTTGTGTTGAAGGATAGTGTTAGTGAAAGAAAGCAGGGTGGAAGTAGTGCTATGGAATGGCCTGAAGCCATGTTGGGTGCTGGAGAGATGGTTATTAGTTAGGAGGTAGTCCTGAACCTGGGAGTGGTTGCATTTCTCAAGTATCTTGGAGAGAGGAGCGAGGATGGCTATGGGATGGTAGTTGGAGAGTTCACTGGAGGAGCCACCTTTATGCAGCGGTATAGTGTGAGATACTTTCCACAGTGTAGGGAAATAGCATTCTGGGTTAGAGACCAATTAATCAAGATAGAGACAGGGTAGGCTAGGGCATCAGCTGCTATTTTTAGGTGTTCGTAGGGGAGATCATCAGCAGCTAGTCTGGTAGGCTTGAGTTTTACTAGGACTTTTTTTATGTTGGAAGTAGGTACTGGAGTAAATGAAAAGATGGTGGCCAGAGTATTTGGTGTTGTTGAGGGGTGGGTGGGGAGGGGGTTATGTTGCCTGGCCAAAGCTAGAATGGTTCCAGTTTGTTGAATGAGGTGGCAATATGGTTGGGAGGGGGTAGGTGGGGCGTGTCAACTTTACCTGGGTGGAGAATGGAGTTAATGGCAGACCAGAACTGTCTAGGACTGTGGCGGGAAGAGTTTAGAGCAGATTGATAGCAGTTTGTTTTATCTTCTTTTGTTTGCTTTTTCACCTTATTTCACCATTCTAGGAATGACTGGCTAGAGGAGGGGGGTTTTGTAGAGTGCCAGTGTTCCCAGGCTTTGTCCCTGCATTTCATTAGTGACCTGGTGCTTTTTTGTAGCCAGGGGGAGTATTGTGTCTTGATTATGGAATTTCTTATGGGTGCATGTGTATTTTGGATGTTTAGGAAGGTACTATTAAAGAACTGTACAGCTTCATCCAGATTGAGGTAATTTAGTAGTGACCAGTTACAGGTTTTAAGTGATGAGGTAAAGGTGAGAGGGTTGAAGTTCTTCCTGTTATGTATTTGTTGATAGATAATGGCTTTAACATTACTTAAGTGTTGTTTTAGAAGGAAGGTTGGGGTATGGTTACTGAGGCTGTCAGGTAGACAGCCAGCTAGGTAAGGCTGAGGGGCTTTATTGACTAATATTCAATCAAGAGTAGATTGTTTGTTAGAACTTTTATTTATCTGGGTGGGTGATTGTATAGGTTGGGAAAAAACATGAAGGTATAGGTGGTGGGATGGATGGTTGTTGTTACAGGATAGCCAGTCAATATTGAAATCACGTAAAATTATGGTTTCCTGGGGAAGAGAATGGTTGGCCCAGCTGAGGAGGTTTTCAAGGGGTGAGGTGTATTGGCCAGGTGGGAAGTAGCATCCAATGATGTTGATTGTTTTATTTGAGTTCACTTTTAGGTTAGCATATAGGATTTCTTCATTTCCAATTGGGGGGCAGATTTGTTAAGGATTTGAATATTTAGGTGGTGTTTGAATGCTACAGCAACACCACCACCTTTCTTTGATAGTATATCTCTACAAAGTATGTTATAACCTGTTGGTAGTATTTCCTCACTTTTGATGTGATGTTTGAGACAGGTTTCAGTTAGAATGAGTATGTCTGGGGAGTACAGAGCTATACTGGCGTGGAGATCATGGGTTTTATTGGTTATACTTTTGATATTTAGACTTAGTAGGAGGAGGTCAGATGGCTTTCTGATAGTTCTTAGTTGAGAGATGGTGCAGGTATTGGGTAGGTTGTTAGGAGTGGGGTTGGAAGTGTTTGGGCCGGGACTAGGATGGATGTTACCACTGAGGGCTAGTATTGATAGGGCTGCATACATAAGTTTTCTAAATATGTTAGTTTGTCGTACTTTAGGGAGAACTTTTCCTTGTAAATAGAAGGTGACTGATAATGTTTTGGGTGTATTGGGATAGTGATTGTTTTGGTATGATAAGTGTAGGAAGTGGGTGTATGGGGGATGGTTGTAAGAGTAGTGGTGCAGTGAAAGTGGTCTGGTGGGTCTATTATGGAGTTATGGTAAGATGTGAGGTGTGCTAGAAGAGTGTATGTTAGGAGTATAAGCATGCTTTGAAGTAGCATAGTTGTATTTGTGAGAGAAACTAAGTGTGGAGTTAGTGAGGATTGTGGGTGGTGGGAGAGAGTAGTAGTAAGTTTTGATGAGATTGGTTTGCTGGTTGTTAAGGGACTAGGTGGGTAGGAGCTCCAGGATTGTTGTGATTGGTTGTGTGGTTGAGTGGGAGGGGTTAGTGGATAGAATAAATGTAGCAGGAGTGTAGACAGGTAGGAATTGGGGCAGGGTAGGGGAGCGGAGTGAGCGAAGTGAGCAGTGAATGGAGTGGGCAGACCCTAAGTCCTGGCAAGGGCGGGAGCCATGAAAACAATCAGGAAAAAACAAACAAACAGAAGCTGTGGAACAAGGGTAGGTTTCCACTAATTCCTGCAGTCTTACACCTATGATTTAGGCCCTGATTCTTGCCAAATTGGATAGTTATAGGATATAAAAGTAGAAGGGGTGGAGATTTAAATAATAGGCTAGAATTAGTTGAATATGAATGGATTCTTAGACTACAAGCAGATGCTGTTCCAGGTATTAACACAACTATCTGTATTAAATCTGTTTTAAAGGAGAAACAGTCAATTCTAAAATGAAAAGCATGTTTTGTAATGATTTTAACTGAATATACTATATAATTATGTTATAAGTTGGATAATGGATTTTAATTAAGGTTGTGTCATATGATTCTATACTTGTATTATATAAGTTGAGAAGTTGGCTAAATTATTTTACTACACATTGAAGAAGAGAATTGGCCCAAAAGCTTTGTGATTTGTTGATTTGTTATTTTATTAAAGTTCTTAAAGGTCTGTGGTCCTAAGTGTTTCCTTTCGCTGAAATGTTCTGCTTTGGATTTGTGCCACAGTTTTTCAGTGAAGATTAATCATAATGTTGGTCCATTTGTTTGTTGGAACAAACAATATCACAGACAAATTATAATAAGATTTGAAACTTATAAACTAAAGGTTGAGAATACTATCAATCCTGTGGAAGCTGGAGGAGGGATGTAAAGTGGATCTGAAGCACAGATGGTCTTTTTAATCCAAGACGTTTCATCAGAAAGTAGGAAAAAAGGGCAGTGTTTCCTCCAGTGATCAAAATGGCAAGACAAAAGGGGAGTAAAGATAAATTATTATACCCAGATACCTGTAAGCTTTTTATAGCTAGGAGCCTGAGAACAATGGCATACCTGAAGGAAACCCTAGAGTGGCTGGACTCCAAGGATACACAGCCAACAAACAATTATAATAATTTATAAGATGGAATAAAGGTAACCAGTAGATCAAAACAGTTCAACTAAATGGGCCAGATGCAATGATAGCAAGGAAAATTATTTCCACTATTTAGGAAAAGCCTAATATTGAAGGAGGGGTCATAAATAGTACACCAGCATACACGAGATAGGGTAAATCAAACATCACAATAGGTTGAAAATATGGGATTAATATTTGTGAGCAGTGAAAGAGTGAAGCAGGCCATGACCTATCCTTCTATCAGCAGGGAGTATACATGAAGAACAGCTAAGTGAATAGGGTAAGACTTTAAAGTTTGATCTGGACAGTATTTAACATTTGTAGTGATTCACTCAGTTGAACTAATAGTAGAGCAGAGCTGGGGCATAGACCATCTGGAGGTCAAAATTTAGGAACTGATTAACTTTACAAAGGGCAGGTTAACCAGTGGAATGTGTTTAAATGTCAAAAAACAATAATAAGAAAAGTACTACATGTAAGAATGAAGACCAAAATAAATAAGAATAGCAGGAGAGATGGATTAAACCACTTGCTTCCATAGTGGGGGAACTTTTAAAAATGACCTCATGGAAATTATGTAATAGCAAAGCCCAGCCGGGACGTGCAAATTCACTTTGCTGATGCATAAAATGGGAATTATTTACCCATGCCTTGGACGTTGTTCTGCTAATTATGTATATGGTTCTTTTACAGCTTTGTTCTAGTGTTAAAGTAATTGTATGATATTATAAGAATATCAGGCCAAGGCATGAAAAACTAATTTGTGCAAGAAAGAAAAATAAGGAGATGACTGGGAAAAGGAAAAGCAATGGGAGAACACATTAGAAGAGGGAAAAGTAAGCTGAATTTGATATTTAATAATGAGATCACTTGCGCTATTAGTGTGGAATGTAAATGGGATCACAGTGAAAAGAGACAGAATTCTTGGGGCACTAAAAGGAGAAGAAGCAGATGTGGCTGCATTAGTAGAAATGCATTTAACAAAGTCAGAACATCAAAATTTGAATAGGAAAGGACTTAAAGTGGTAAGTGACTCAATTTACAAGGGAGCAAGGAGGATGGGTTCAGTCATTGTTGTCAAACAAAGCTTGCCAATGAAAGTAATGGGTACAATAGATAACAGTAAGAGCAGATATACAGGGTTTAAGGTGTATATCTGTGGACATCTTTTTTTTAACAAAAAACATCTATATTAAATTATCATGTATGACGTAAGCAATCTTAGATTTATATAAATGAAAATAAAGCATACAAACACACTCTCAATTGCAAACATTATACATTACAAACCATGCCAACATAACTGCAGATGCAAACATTATAATTCACTTATAATCTATCCAGTCATTGTCAGTTAACCATTACACAGCTCATTCAATTCCTGTTCTTTTAAACCTTGTTCCTCCTCTGCATGTATTGATTCCGCATTTCCCAGTTTTTCCTATGTAAGTTGTTCCTACCGTTTTCTAAAGATCACAATTCCAGTTGTTTTATCTCTGTTACTATCTTTGCTCCTTCTAGTAAAGTTGGTTTAGACTTTGATTTCCATTTTCTAGTAATCGCCTTTTTTGGCAGCCATCATAATCAGACTCAGCAAGGCCTTACTATGTCTAGGCAATTCCGATTCTGTATCATAGCTCAAAAAAATAATTTCCTTAATTACACAAATTTGCTCACCCAGCATCTCCAACAGAGCAGTCTGCAGGGAATCTTTAAAGGCTGCCAATTCATTACACTCCCAGAAAATATGTTCCCAGTTACCTCTTTCATTCCTATCACACCCACAACATTTGCTGTCTACCTAAAGGGAAAATTCTTTGGACTCCACTTGGGGTACAAAAATGCCTATGTAAACACTTCCAAGCAAATATCCTAAATATTCTAGACTTTATTGCATATTTCGGAGACATACATATATTCATGCATTGTTTTGTTGGGAATTGCTTGTCCAGTCTCTCTTCCCAATCCTTTCTAACCTCCTCTGATTGATTCTTATAGTTATTATGCAATATTTCATATGCTCTACTATTATTTCTTTCTTAATAGCAACTTCAGTTCTAGATTCTACTAAAAACTCTACCATTGCTGGTATTTCATTTAGGATTCAACCTATTTCATTGTCTTTGCCTATACTCTGATATCAGTCCTTGATAGGGAAGGCAGTCTGTAACCTGCGGTCCAAATAACTTCTTGGCATCTTCTCATTCTATTACCTTTCCCTCTCTGGCTATTTACTCCCAATACCTTGGTTCCTTTGCCAGTTTTCTCCAATAAATTTCAGCCCCTCTTGCCTATTGTGTGTATCCCTAATTGCAGTCATCCCTATCAACAGAATCTACTTTCTCCATTCCATTATTGGCTTAGTTCTTAGAATACTTTTTGCTACTTTATGAATACATTCTGTATGATTATTGTTATTTTCCTTAAAGGTCTGCATCCAAAAATCCCAATCTCTCCTTGTTTTCTGAGCTTTCCCCTGTTCCATCATCATCTCTTTTCACTATGAATTATAGTATTCTGTTTGTGCTATATATAGGAGCCTTAACTGCATTGCTCTGAAATACCCCTTCATATTGGGTAATCCCAATCTGCCCTGTTTTATTGGAAGAATAAGTTTATCCCGCGTGACTCTTGCCATCTTCCCTTCCCAGATAAATATCCACAACTTCTCCTGTGGTTGATGAAAATATGCCTAACCTGTGTATAAGACTAAAGGGACTAAAAACATTTAACTGCTGTTATCATACTAATGATATCCATATAACAGAGCTTCCATTTTCTCAGTTTTTGTATTATCTTTTGTTTAGTTTCTTACTACATATCCTTAGTTGCCACACTGGAATCATTTTTAGTCCATTCTCTTCTATACTTCATTTTATCATGTCCCCATAATTATGGATATTGCTGAACCAATGTGTATGTGGGTACATATTTTACTGCTATTGCCTTTGTTTTAGCTTTATAAATTTTGTATCCTGAAAAGATTTGAAACTGTCTCAGTATGTTCCACAGCACTGTAATGTCCCTTTCTGGTTTTCTCAGCTATAAAATAATGTCATCTGCAAATAGAGTCAGCTTTTCTTGACTACCATACCAGTTATATACTTGAATTTCTGAATCCCTTATTTTCTTTGCTAATGGGTCTATATGTAATGCAAATAACAAAGAGGAGAGAGGACACCCCTGCTTGACTCCTCTGTTCAAGCAGAGATTAGCAAAGGGGATCCCACCCACTTAAATTTTCACCTCCAATCCCTTAGATATCCTCCTAATCAACTTTATAATTTTATCAGGAAATGCAAATGCTTCTATTGCTCTGCTCATAAAATCCTAGCTTACTCTGTAAAATGCTTTCCCTGCATCAAGACCCACCAACAAAAGTGTTATTTTCTTACATTCTGCTTCCGTCAGAATCATCAGTGATCTATAAATGTTGTCAAATGTTTGCCTCCCCTCCACAAAACCACAGCGATCCATATATATCAATTTTGCCGTCACTTTTGCCATTCTTTTAGCCATTATAGACATAAATATTTGATAATCATGGTTTAGTATTGAAATGGGCTTGTATGAAGCTGGATCTGATGGGTCTTTACCCTCTTTAGGTATTACAGCTACCATGACTTTCTTCCAGGATGTTGGTACTTCTCCTCCTCTTAAAATACTGTTAAACAAAACCTTCCAGATCTTTATCATTTTTTCCCTCCTAGCTTCCAAACTTCCACAGGAATACCATCTATTCCCGGGGACATTCCTGTAGACTGATTATAATCACCATTTTTATCTAATCTCCTCCTATCGTAATTGTTAGTAACTGAGCCTTCTCTACCTTTAACTTTGACATATTTAATTCTCCCATAAACTTTTCCATTTGTACCTTTTCTTGATTTCCATATTTCTCTGCTTTATACATATTTTCATAGAACTTCCCAAATATTTCTAATACTTCTATGGATCCCTTGTTATCCTGCTTGTTATAGGCTGCCTAAGCTTGGTGACAGCCCTTTCTACTTTCTGTTGCCTTAGTCGTTGTGCTAAAAGTGTTTGTGCTCTAGAGTTATTATCAGAAAACAGTTGCTTAACAGCAATCGTTCTAAACTCATGCATATTATCAAGGTGGTCCCTTATTTTCTGTTTAGCATTCTGCAGTTACTCTTCTTCTTGTTCTGTGAGATTCCCTATTTTGCAAGACTTTAACATTTGTCAATCCCTCTGAATAATTCTTTTTACTTCTTAGCCATATCTCCCTTTCTTTATTTCCACTTTATTTTTAGACTCCACTTTAATTTTTCCAGCTAACTAGATATATTTTCAAAATAAATTTCTATCTTCTCTAATAGCTCTTGAATAATTTCCACTACCCATTCCTTAAATTTCTCTTTTCAACAGATAAGTGTGGTACATGCCAGTGTCTCACTTTTATTTCATTACCCAGTCTTTTTATTTTAGTTATTAATTGGCACAAAATAGTTATTGGGTGGCATATCAAGACCTTCAATTAAATGTACATGTTCCTGTGAAATGTAAATTCTGTCTAGCCTAGCCCAGTTTTTGTATCTTGGGGAATAATGTGTAAGTTCACTCCAATTTCTTTGTACTGAATTCATATTTTCCATGCCAAATATTTTCATAAATTTCTTTAAAAATTTATCCTCCTTTGTTATATTTTCCCTTCTGAGCCCCACAGACACATCTTCACTATTGCAGATCAATTTCTAGTCCCCACCTATAAGTAATATTTCTTGCTGAAAGCTGATTATTTCTCCCAGAATTTGCTTAAGCTCCATTATAGCAGTTTTCAGTGGAATATAAATACATGCCAGTGTGATCCTCCTCCCTTGCCAGTAACCCCTTAGTACTACAAATCTACCATTATTGTCTTTTTTATCCTCTTCTATTACCATTGGAACTCATCTTGCAATTAATATAAGTACTCCTCTCTTCCTTTGTCCCAGGTATTCTGCTGAATAACCATCCTGAAAACCTTTCTTTATCAAATTTACATATTCAGTTCTTTCCAAGTGCGTCTCCTGTAGAATAGCTATTTGCACTCTACATTTTTTGATATAGTGCACTACTCTTTCTTTTTTGTATGTATCTGTGAGACCATTAACATTTAAAGACATTACAGAAAGCATCATATTCTTGAGAGATTATTATCCCACGTTTTATGTATAACAGCTTTTTTGTTAATTGTCTAGTTTCAGCTTTTATGTTATACACATGTACTGTTTGGCATGTTACTCTTTTATACAATTGTCTCTTGTCTTCTTCATTTGAGCCTATGTCACATCTTACAAAATGTTTTGTTTTATTGAAAAACCCTCAAACAAAAATACACACACACACACACACATACACACACACAAAATACCCCATAAAACCAATTAACTTAATAATAACACACAAAGCTATGTACATCTTCAAATATTGTTATTAAGTTAATAGGTTTTAGGGGGTATTGTGTGTGTGTGTGTGTGTGTGTGTGTGTGTGTGTGTGTGTGTGTGTGTGTGTGTGTGTGTGTGTGTGTGTGTGTGTGTTTCAGTAAAATAAAACATTTTGTACTTGCTTTCTCTTAAAGCTTGTTAATAGGTTAATGGCCTTCACCCAGTCATTCCCCTATGCAAGAATGAGAAAAAGCACACTAATTTTTCTTTTGCCATGCTCTTTTAACCAGATCTTTTTTTACATTGCAGTGCCTAAATTTCTTAAAACTGAACAAGGAGAAAAAGAGAAGAAGGGAGAAAGAAACAAAAAATAAAAAAAACAGGAGCACCTATATACTTTACTATCCTCATTACATTTAAAAATAACTGAAAAAAAAACTTTATAACATGCAAAGGAAATCATGCACTATTTAAGTGGTACTATTAAGAAAAAAAAAGTTTTACTTACAGTTAGCTTTCTCCCTCCTCTTCACCTCTCCTGAGAATTTTTCTGAACATAAATGACATGGAGTGGGGCATATGCTTTAGAGTCCCCTACAAGTTTAACAAAGTCCAAAAAAGTCAATTTTCCAGATTTTCTTGTTCTGTCATGTTTCACAAATATAATTATTGCTTTGTAACTCTACATTTGTCATTTTCAAAGTTACTGATTTTATTCTCCAATCATTAATGACATAATGTAGGGCATATGCTGTAGTGTCCCCTACAAGTTTAACAAAGTCCCTGAAAAGTCCAATATTTCCAGATTTTCTTGTTCTATTCATGTTCACCTCCTTCCAAACCCTGTCTCTGCTTCATTTCCAATATAATCTCAGTTCTTCTAGTCAACTCTTGTGCTTTTCCCCCCTCTCAAGTATTTTCCATTGAAACACTGGTAATGGTTTCATTGGCATGGTCTCTCTGTGGCCTTTATTACCAGAAAAACAAGAAGCAGAATCTCCTTCTGTTTCACAGCTCGCTTTTTGTTGGACAAACTTTTGTATTTTTCCTTTAGCATGTACTTCATCAAAAATGATTTTGTTTCTCCAAGGAAAAATATTTTGAAAATAGCTGGGTACAGCAGTTTGAATCTCACACCTGCTTCTCGATATTCCCTGAATAATTGGATACATTTACTTCTCTTCTGCCTGGTGTACAATGAGTAGTCATTCTCCACAAACACTCTGCTGTCTCCCACTTTTAGTATTTTGTCCTTCTGCCACAGTTTTGTCAAAATCAACTCCTTCTGCTAGTAAGATTGCATCTTTACTATTAAAAGTCTAGGTTGTTTTCTCATAGCCAGGTTTGGAGCATACACACAATTTGCCCTTTCAATTAACAATTCCTGTTGTGGAATACCAGTCCAGTTGCATATTCATGCTTTCATAAAATTAATACAGTCTGTTTCTTCCAGCTTTGCAGGCACATCAGAATATCTCATGTTTTCCCTATGTGTTGTGTCCTCTAATTCTATTATTTTTTAAACATCTCTTCTTGTGCAGTCTCAGTCAGCCAGCCTTTTCTTCATTTTGACCTCTGAGTTTTGCAGTTTTATCACCTTATCTGAATATCTGTTTAAAGCTTCTTCCATTTTTTCCAGTCTTTTATTGTTTGAATTGATATACTCCATCAGTATTTCATTTATTTTACTCTGATTTGTTTGCAGTTGCCTTATACTTTCCTCTAGGTTATTGGAAGTCATGTCTGGAGTGTGCACTGCTTTTTGCTGAACAGTTACATTACTTTACCCAGTCAGTGTTTTTTCATTACCTTTTGTTGCTGATTTTCCTTCAGGTCCTCTGTATTTTTTTTTCCTGGTGTCCAGGCAATGCACTTACTAGCCATTTATTGAAATTTACCTAGAAATGTAGGTCCACTGGCTTTTTCTGCTAAGTTTCTGTTTTCACACTGGGAGAGCTAGGATTAAGCTGTTACTCAATGTGCAGCCATCTTGGAAGTCCTATCTGTTGATAGCTGTAATACTATTATAGCTATCTATATACCAACAAGAGCAACTTTCAAAGAAATAAAAAAAAAACATGATGGTGGAGCTCATATGATTTGCTGAGGGAATAATATATATAATGGGAGACTAGAAACAGATCCATGATAAAAGCGACCTAAGAGGGGAGTGCCATACTATAATTTTATGAAAACTATGGAAAAGCACTAAGGAATTGTTTGCACAACTAGTACTAATAGATGTAAGAGATAGAGACAGGGAAAAACAGGCATGGTCAGATACACAGATTATTCAAAACAGCATACAAAATGGACCTGGATAGATAAGGGATATATTTCTAAGGAATATAAAAAGATAGTAGTAAAAGTTGATTTTTGTGTCATGGTTTTTGTTGGATCATGCTTTCTTGAAAACTTGACTCCACTTTTGGAAGGAACCACAGGTGGAGAGACATTGATGCTTTCACACCTATAAAGTAGACAATAAAAACAAATATATGACTTGCTACATGAAGGGTTGGAAGGTATTGGAAAAGTAAATATTAGAAACCGGGAACAGATGAAGACTAAGATAAATGGGAAATGCAACAATTAGAAAATGCCCATAGGGAGATAAAGAGAGAAACATAACCAGTTGTCTGTTTTAGCAAGGGAAATACAATTGAGAGATAATCATATTGGAAAAGATGATACAGGAAAATTACAAGAAATAAAACAGCAAATCCAAGCATATTAGGACATCAGAATCCTAATGCTAAAATTTGGCCTGCAAAATATATAGCTTACAAATACAAAAAAGCATGTAGGGCACTAGTGATGCACTTGAGACAACAAGGCCAAGAGAGAGAACAATATATGAACTACAAAACCCAGGAACTGGGGAGATACTCGTATGACATTATGAAACAGCAGAGGTACTGAAAACCTAGTATAAAGGGCTATATCAGGCAGACATCTTACAGAATAATCTTCAAGAGGAAGTAATAGCATACATATGCTGCATTACATATAAAAATTTTAATGTAGAGGATGTAAAGACTATAAAATAGGAGATTACAAAGAAAGAGATGCACGCATTAAAAAGACAATCCAGTGGAAAATCACCAGGGCCTGATGGGATCTATATGAGATCTGGAAATTGGGGGCAAGACAAGATAATCCAGATTTGGGAAGAATTGTTTAATGAGATAATGAAAAATGGAATAGTTCCATTGTCATGGAAAAAAACTATTATCTCCCCAATTTACAAAGAAGGCAAAGACTGTAAACATCCTGCCTTATATAGACCTAATTTAATACTTAACCTTGATTATAAGTTATTTATGCCTATTTCAGCAGCTAGGTTAAAAAAATATTAACATTTATTTATTTATTTTTATTTTATTTTACATTTGTTAACCGGGGGTGTCTGACTGAGCCGAAAACTTCCTTTTTCAGCAGAGGCCCGGGGAGAAAAACTCCACAAAGAAAAATTACAGACACATTTAATTATTTAGACATGATCAGTATACACACAAATTACAAGAGACATGTTTTTACAGTGGTATGCGGCACATAAACAGTTACAGTGGAGAGAACAAACAAAAAATATTAATTTTAAAAATAAAGGTAATTAATAGATTTGTGGTGTACAGCTGAAATTTGGAACATAGGTAAAATACATACATAGTACACAGGCACAGTACATACATTGTAGATTAGCCAGTGTTTGTGAGTAAGATTGAAAACTATTATCAAGTGCTCCAGATTTAGTATGTATATGTTATCTGCTTTCTCTAGCCTAAGGAGCAATCATGGCACTGCCAACTTTGCTTGATACTTGTATATGTTATCTGCTTTCACTAGCCTAAGGAGCAATCATGGCACTGCCAACTTTGCTTGAGATGTTGCCTGATGAGGTCTTTAAAAGAGGCTTTGGATGATGTGTTTTGAATGCTAGTAGGGACAGAGTTCCATTTTTTAGCCACTGAACTACTATATAGTTCATCTCCAAAGCTATTGTAGCTGTTGGTGACTTCTAGTAGTAGTTTGCTTGATGATCTAAGAGGCCTTTTGGCTGAGTGATGTTGTACTAGGTTGTTGAGGGCAGGACACTTATTGGGGAGGTAATAGATAGAATGGCAGAGGCAGAGCTGATTGTAGGTTAGGAGGTTGGGCAGTTCAAGCCAGTGGAGCTGTCTCATAGCAGTACAGTGATGAGTTCTATATGAGCAATTTGCAGCAAAGCAGGCAATTCTGTTATAGCAGGCTTCCATTTTGTTTAGTTCAGTTTTGTTGAGATTAGTCAGAATGGGAGATGCATAGAGTAGGGTGGATAGAAGTTGGGAGCGAGCAATGGCTGATCTTGTGTTGTTGGTAAGAAATGGTTTGATATGGTAGAGTGACCCCAGTTTGGCATGTACTTTTCTAATAGTTAAGTTGAGATGACTATCAAATTTTAGGTGGGAGTCTATGGTTATTCCCAATAGCTTAGCCTATGCCACTGGAGCGATTGGAGTAGCATTTGTGGAGTAGATAGTGAATTGACTGTTAGTGTTTTTGTTAGAACTGGTTATAATCATAAGCTGAGTTTTCTTTGGATTGAGGATAAGTTGTGCTTTGGTAAGGTAGTTTTCAACATCAGGGAATGCTAGTTGAGTTGTTTGCAGGAGGGTGGGAATGTTTTGTGCAGCACAGATTAATGCATACTGAATTATAGATGCATGCTGTGTGGAGGTATGGAGGTCATTTGTGAAGACTGTGAATAGTAGTGGTCCTAAGACAGAACCCTGTGGGACTCCTATAGCTATGGGCAGCTAAGGAGAGAGAGAATTTTCCCATTTCACAGCCTGGTACCTGTCAGTTAAGTAGCTTTGGAACCAGGTAAGAGTGGAATTTGATAGATGATATTGGTTTAGTTTGTTTAGCAGGATTTGGTGTGAGACTGTGTCAAATGCTTTGGACATATCCAAAAAAGAGTTGACACTTGTAGGCCTTCATTTTTGAGATGGTTTACTGTGTCTGTGAAGCAGAGGAGGGCTGTAGTGGTACTATGGGCAGGTCTGAAACCATGCTGAGTAGGTGACATGATGTTGCTGTCTAGGAGATAGTTTAGCATCTGGGTATGGATGCATTTTTCTAGGATTTTGGCCAGGGGGGAGAGTAAAGCAATGGGTCTGTAGTTATTAAGTTCAGTGGAGGTCCTGCCTTTATGCATGGGTGTAACATAGGATATTTTCCAGAGTTTGGGCACATAGTTTTCAACAATTGATCTGTTTATGAGAGTGGAGACTGGGATGGCAATAGCATCTGCTGTGAGTTTCAAGAAATAGCTGGGGAGTAGGTCGGCTGCTGTTGATGAGGTTTTTAGTTTGGAGAGCATGCTTTTGATTGAAGTGGTGTAAACTGTTTTGAGGGTAAAGCTTGTATTAGTGTTATTTGTGTTGGGGGGGTAGTGAGGGAGGAACTGTCCTGTGATACTAAGGATAGAATTTAGTTCACAAAGTGGGAGTTGAATTGTGTTTCGATGGGAACTTTAGTGTCAGGGGTGGTTGGTTTGGGGGTAGCCTTTCGGGTGGATTTTAGTAGCTGGTTTACATTTTTCCAAAATTTTTGCGGGTTGTGTTGGTATTTAGTTTGTAATGTTGTGCAGTAGGATTTTTTGTCCAGCCTAATGCATTTTTTTGCATGGTTGCACAGTTCTTGGTACTTAGGCTTTGTGTTTCTTTGTTTTTTTGATAGTAAAGCCAGGCAGTGTCTCTGAACTTAAGGATTTGTTTGGTTTCTTTACTGAGCCACGGGTTTGTAGAGGTTCTAACCTTGATTTTGCTCAATGGAGCGACAGTGTCTAGGTGTTGTAGAAATGTTTTGTTGAAATATGCTACAGCCTGGTCAACTGGGAGGGTTTTTAGGGGGGTCCAGTCATAGTTACAGAGTAAAGTGTTGAGGACCTCAGGAAAGAATTTTTTTTGTGTTTCTAGTGGATATATAGTTAGTGGTTTTGCATATGCTTGTTCTACTACGTATAAAGTATATTATGTTGTGGTCACTTAAGGTGTCTGGGAGACTGCCTGTGTGAGGGTACAATGTGGGGTTGTTAGCACCCAGTCAAGGATGGATTCCCTTTTAGATTTTTTTATCACATCTAGTTGGAATTTGGACTAGCTGCTGGTAGCCATGGATATTTATTAGATTACTTGGTGGTTCTGACATACAGGTGAACCAATCTAGGTTGAAGTCCCCCAGAATAAGGGTTTCTTGTGAGTATGTGGAAGAACACCAGGATAAGAAGTCTTCAAGGCTAGCAGGTGTATTACCAGGTAGAATATAGATCACAATTGTGGTGATGACCTTTTTAGGGTGAAGTTGAAGTTGTGAGATAAATATGTCCCAATTATTGGGGGAGGGGTAGGAGTTTGGTAATTGACAGACAGTTAAGTTGGACTTGTACAGTAAGGCAGTTCCACCCCCTTTACAAAGTGATCTGTCTTGTCTAATGATATTGTAGCCGGTAGGGAGAACTTCTGAGTTAGCTATGTTTTTATTTAGCCAGGTTTCTGTTAAAGCAACTATGTCTGGGGAATAGTGTGCTATTGTGGCCTGGAGTTCAGGTATTTTATTTTTGATACTTCTAATATTAATATTTAGCATTAAAAGATGGCTGGTTTTGCTGCTGTTGTTGATTTGCTCAGGGATGAAGAAAGTTATGTTCTGACATTTGTGCTGGAGCAGTTTGTGTTGGACAGGATGGATTTGGGCTTGGGTTGGGGTGGATATCCCCACTTATGGTGAGCCTGGAGTTAAAATGGTTATACAGATGTCGGGGTTTGGTAAGGAGTGTGAGAAAGTACTGTGTTTTTTTGGAGTAGGAATGAGAGCATATGTGTTTAGTTCTGAATTGGTCCGTTATGTAGTTCTTGAATAAGTGTGGGCAGATATTATTATAATATGTGATGTCTGTATATGAGAGTGCATAATGTAGTGTTGTGCTACTAAGTTTAGGGATATTGCTAAAGTGATAACTTGTGGTTTTGTAAAGAATTATGAGAAGACAGACTAGACTTGGTTGTGTGATAGTCATGGTTATAAAGTTTAAGTTGTTTCTAGGTGGGGGGTCTAAATAGGATTTATAGGGTTGCACTATATGTGGAAGGGGAAGTAGTGTGGGTGATGTAAAAATGCCTAGTGGGAATGAGAGTGATTGGGAGTATTTTGTGTGGAGCAAGTTGGTGTGGTATAATGTGATATGACTTGAGGAGCTGTGATTGGTGGAGGTGATGTGAGGGTGAGCTGTGAGTGTGGCTGTGATTACTATAAATGTAGAGGTAGTGGAGGTGGGAGGGAATAGGGGGCAGGGGAGCGGAGCGAGCCCGAGCGTTAGCGAGGGCGAACGGAGCGGGGCAGAGCCAACCAAGACAAGAGAAAAAAGTAAGTATTACTTTACAAATCTGATCACTTTAAACAAATTCCTGAGATCTAATGGCTTACCGGCAAGCAGAATGTAATTGCTGAAGAGCACTTGTGTCCTGGTGGGAGACTAGAAATTTAAAGATGGCTCCATGCTCAGCAGGATTCTAATATAGACTTTCTATTGGGGGAGGGGAGATAGCACAAGGGGTGTAAACCAGGTGGAATGCAAAGAAACCAGAGAGGCAATCAGTGGAAATCAGTGAAGGCCTCAGAGCGGGTAAGTAATAATTCAAACTACCTGTAAAGTAAAGGAGAGAAGAGACAGCAACGTTTATTAAAGTTGGGAGTGTGTCTTCACATTGACTTGCTGATTAGTAACCAGTATGTGCACAGATTAGAGTAGGGAGATACATTAGCAATGAAGGGGAATGTATAGAGATGCAAATAAACAGGTGGGCCTCCAAGTGATACAAACTAAGGCAGAAAGCACTGAGAGGGCTGCTTGATGGTTAATTTAGTCACAGGGATGTGAATTAAATTTATACTGTCTATTGGACAGTTAGGATTACTGTACTAGCGGGGGGGGGGAGGACACAAGGCTACAACAGTCAGTTTTATTAGCAAGCTGAGAACTGCTAAGAAATACTGCTAATGTAACAGCTTCACTCTCATAAAACATACAAGTAGAATGCCTGGGTGGACTGACCCTGCTTTTGAGGCTCAAAATGTATATCCTTGTTTCGTTTGCAGTACTGATTCCTTCTTATACTGTATGGGTGATTGATATCATTAGACCAACAGGCTTTATATAAGGCAAATGTATGGCAGATAAATTGATTTGAACACTACACATTATAAAACAGGCAAATGAAGATAAACAACCTGTAGCCCTAGTTTGTTTAGACATGGACAAGGTTGTTTACAATGTAGAATGGCCATATCTGTTTCGAATTTTAGAACTAATGGAATTTCTGTCAGAGTTAATCAAATTGATAAGGGGAAAATATCTGGATGCAGAGGTTATGATAAAATTTAAAGGTAGACTGTCAGTCTCTCCAGAGGAATGACTTCCTTCACTCCTGCTGTTTGCTCTATACTTAGAACCAATGGCAGAAATTATCAGGGAATCACAAATAGAAGGATATCACTGGGGAAGCTTAGAGCTAAAAATTGTCCTATTTGCAGATGATGCAGTTCTGACAATGACCAATCCCAAAAAGACATGCAAAGATTAAAACAGATATTACAGAAATTTAGACATATACGATATAAGAGAAACTTAGGAAAATCCCAGATGTTAGGTAATCATACTGTAGAACAGCGATCACTAAAAGAGAATTATGCAAGCATGTGGGGAGATGGGAAAATAAAATATTTAAGAATATGGTTAACCAAAATCTGGGAGGATTCAAGAATTAGTAATTAAAATAAAATATTAGCAAAATGCAGCATAATCTTCAGAGCTAAATTCAACTGAATCTGGAATTGCTCCAAATGGTCATGGTTTTTCATTGGCATGTTTTATCAGATTTATTAGATCTAGGCCAAGCTTTTTGACAACATATGCTTCAGAAAGAGAGATCAGAATGATATTAGGGTGGATGAAGAACTATATTGGGAAAACAGCTAAGCCGATGATGGTGTAGGAAAAACTAATGTTGTCAAAAATGGGCTGTCATTCCAAGATATTAGACAATATTGAATTTCTATGCCATATTACATTAGATTACAGCACACAAGCACACAAGGTATTTAGCAAAATGGAAAGAAATGGTATATAAAAAAGAAAACTAAATGGAGGGAAGAGATCTACTAGTGATAGCATGGGGAGGTAAGAAAAACAATGTAATATCCATCTCCTAAAGACAGTGATGGCCAAAATCTCTAAACTGTTTGGGACAAATGAACTAAACGTATGGAGAGGAGATATATTCCCAATAGGGGAAGAGTCAAGGATATAGGAAACAGATAGCAACTGTGGAAGAAATATATCCAAATAATAATTAGGATGTGCCGAAAATTGGTAAGTATTGATCAGTGCACTATCCCAGTAAATGAATATAAATAAAAATAAAATAAAATAAAATAAAATAGAACAATATGATCAAAAATGGGGAATTGAATTTTGATAAAAGCTGGAGAACAGTTTGGGCTTACTGTGAACTATCAATTACACTATGAAGGCATAAAGAGAGAAGTAAAAAAAAAAAAAAAAACTGGGGATAAACTAATACAGAACATTGGCCATCTTTAATAGAAGCCATAACAAGGCTTAGAGAAGTGAAAGCTAGTCAAAAGCACTTAAGAAGGTAAGCAATTAAGAGTCTTCTAGTATTGAAACCCCAAATAAGAGAGAAATTTAAAAATGAATGGGAAGCATTATTAGACAAAGATATCTCATCTGAGAGATGGAAAGAAAGTTATAGAACTACTGAGGATAGCAATTAAAGCCTAAAGTTCAATTTTTGTTGGAAATTCCATAGTAAATTTTTTTACACTCCCAGGAAGTTAGCAAGGATGTTTCTACCAGGAAATTTGCTATGTTGGAGATGCCGGGGGGGGGGGGGCAAGATGGATTGGATACATGTGCTCTGAAAATGTGAGGAGCTAAACACATCAACTCTCCTATCCTCGGTATTAGGGCACGTGGTAGTGCTGACAAAAGAAATATTTCTCTAGACATCTCATTAACATGCACCTTTTGCCCACAAGCAAAGCATTTAGTTTGGACAATATTATTGCTGGCAAAAGGACTATAACATGGCATTGGAAAAGCAATGATTCACCAAAAACAGGAAAAACTAAGACATCAGTTGAGCATCTTAAGGCAGGAAATATTGAGAGCAAAAGGGGGGGTTAAAAGACAGGGGTGGTAAATGTAGCCTATACACAAAGGTCAGATAACCAACATAACTATCTACACATTGGACAAAATGTAGAAAAGTAATAGAAAACGCATATAAGAGACTGTGAGAAGATAGCAGTGTAAGCCTTGGATTTAGAAATATAAATTTACAGTTATTCTTTGAGTTGATGTAATTTAGTTAAGTTTTTTGTTAAAATATATTCCGTATAGTAAATCAACAGCAGAAATGAGTAACATTAACATAAATAAGAGCAAGAATGCATAGTATAAAAAGCATAGTAACAACAAATGTATTGGCACTCTTAACAGATAGTAAAAAGGAAATTGTTTTGTAATCCCTGGCTTTAGGTTTTACTTATGCTGTTTTTATATAAAGGTAGTAAGACAGTTTATATGAAATTTCCTACCAAAAAACCAGGTAAACTGTCAGGGAACATTAATAATGCACCATGCATGTGGATTGTATTGATATGGTGTAATGACTTTTGAATGAGCAGAGTATATAAGATGTTAAAAAAATATATATTTTGCTTTATGTTCTCCAGAACTACAGATCAGCTTTGTGACTCTTTGTTTTGTTTTAGGAGATCTCTCAAAGCACACCTCTTCAAAAGGCTTTTGTGACTATGACTGACCTTAAAACGTAGTTTCATACTTTTGTCAGATTCTTTTATTTCTAAAGTCCTACTGTATTAGTAGCTCTTTACTGAATTTAAACAAACCATAATATTCCTTTACCTACTATTTTAAACTTGTCCAATTCATTAATTTTATATTAACTACTTCTTACATATATTATAATAAGCTTAGTCTTAGGCATGTAAAATTGGGTTTATGTATGGAATGATTGACTGATTATGATTGACTGATTGATTGAATGAACACATGGTTGCCAGAATTAGACTTCTCTAGACTTTCATTTGCTAAACACATGACTCAGGCCCATAATGGTGAAATTTGTTTGCCATGAATTTCATTGTTTAAAAAAAATAGACCAGTATCTGTGTCATTCTTTAACCTTCATGATTAAATTTCCAGCCTTTCAAAAAAAGGAAATATAATATAGCAGTACCTGTTTTATACTTCAGCCATCCATTTTCAAGTTCATAATACTCATAGTGTGTGTATATATATATATATATATATATATATATATATATATATATATATATATATATATATATATATATATATATATATATATATATATGAGTACTGTGAGGTGTAAAGTGGAAAAAATGTGTCCTGATTCATCCAAGAACTTTTTTAAATAAGAAATATCTTTATTGTATTATCACTTATGACATAAGCAATCCTATATTTACATATATGAAAACAAACCATACTGACATATTTTCAACTGCAATAATTATACATCACATTTAATATTCTATAAAATCATTGTCAATCAAAAATTACATAGCTCATTCAATTCCTGACTTCCCTAAATCCTCATTCTTCTTACAAAACATTATTCTGCATATGCTGTTCCCACAATTTATATTTTTTATATGTAATTTGCTCCTATACTTTTCTAAAATCCCAATTCCAGTTCTTCTGTCTCTATTACTATATTCACTACTTCTAGTGCAGTTGGTTTGACTTTGATTTCCATTTTGTAATAACTGCTTTTTCGGCAGTCACCAGAATTAAACTCAGCAAGGCGTTTCTATGTCTAGGCAATTCCTTTTCTGCATCAATGTTCAAAAACAAAATCCTTAGTCACACCAATTTGCCCACCCAGTATTTCAAACAGAGTAGTCTGCAGGGAACTTTTAGTCTGACAACTCATTACACTCCCAAAAAAGCAGGTTCCCAATTACCTCTTTGTGTCCCATCAAACATTTGCAGTCTACCTGTGGAAAAAAATCTTTGGAGTCTACTTGGGGTAAAAAATATCTATCTAAACACTTCCAATCAAAAATCTTAAATCTTCTAGACTTTGTTGCATATTTGGGAGCCATACATGTATTCTCCCATTGTTTCTCTGTCAATTGCTTATCCAGTCTCTCTTTCCAATCCTTTCTAACCTCTTCAGATTAACTCCTTATAGTTAGCATGCAATATTTTATATGCCCTACTAATTATCCCTTTTTAAAAGCAGCTTCTTTTCTAGATTGTACTAAAAACTCTACCAGTGTTGGTCTTCCACTAGGATCCTTGTATTACTTTCTCTTTACCTATACTGTGATAGCAATCCTTGATAGGGAAGGCAATTTCTAGCCTGCAGTCCAAATGTATACTTGACATCTTCCCATTCTATTACTTTTCTCTCTCTAATTATTTGCTCCCAGTACATTGTTTCCTTTGCAGTTTTCTCCAGTAAATTCCAGCCTCCTTTTCCCTATTCTCCATACCCCTAATTGCAGTCATTTTTATGATCAGAATCTCTTTTCTCCATTCTCGTGTTGGCGTAGTTCTTAGAATACTTTCTGTTACTTTATGAATATAATATTCTGTATAGTTGTTGTTGTTATTCACCTTAAAGGTCTGCATCCAAAATCCCAATCTCTCCTTGCTTCTTGAGCGTTCCTCCATTTCATCGTCATCCCTTTCCAGTTTGAATCATAGCTTTCTGCTATGTGTAGGAGCCTTAACTGTGCAGCTCCAAAATACTCCTTCAAATTGAGTAATCCCAAACCACCTTGTTCTACTGGAAGGATCATCTTATCCCACTTAACTCTTGCCCCCCCCCCCAGACAAACTCCTTCATCTCTTTATTAATTGCTATCTACATCTTCTCTTTTGGTTGATAAAAATACACCTGACCTCTGTATAAAACTGAATGGACTAAAAAGATGTTCACTGCTTATATCTTGCTATCCATATCCATAAAACAGAGTTTCCAGTTTCTCAGTTTTTGTATTCTCTTTTATTTAGTCTCTTCCCGCATATCCTTAGCTGCCATAACAGAATCATTTTTTAGCCCATACTCCAAAGAACGTAATTTTAACATGTCCCCATAAATAAGGGTATTGCTGAGTCAATTCATGTGTGGGTACATAGTTTACAGCTATTGCCTTTGGTTTATCTTTATTAATTTTGCATCCCAAAAACAGTTGAAATTGTTTCAGAACATTTTACAGCACTGAAACATCCTTTTCTGGTTTTATCAGGTATAAAATAATATCATCTGCAAATAAAGCCAACTTTTCTTGATTGTCATACCAATTATATTCTTGAATTTCTGAGTCCCTTATTTTCTTTGCCATGCTCCTGAGTATAACACAAGTAACAAAGGAGAAATAGGGAACCCCTGCCTGGATCCTGTGTTCAAACAGAACTTATCAGAGAGGACCCCCCCACCTTAAGTTTCACTTCCAATCCCTTATATATCTTCCTAATTAACCTTAACTCATAAAACCCCAGTTTACTCTGTTGAATGCTTTCTCTGCATCAAGACCAACTGACAACAGTGGTATTTTCTTACATTCTGCTTCCCTATGTATCATCATTGTTCTATTAATGTTTGCCTCCCTCCAAAAAAAACACATTGATCTATATATATCAGTTTTGGCATCACATTTCCCATTATTTTAGCCAGTATAAACACAAACACTTTCTAATCATGGCTTAGAATTAAAATGGGCCTATATGAAGCTAGATCTGATGGGTCTTTGCCATCTTTAGGTATTACAGTCACTACAGCTTTCTTCTAGGCTGTTGGTGTTCCTCTTCCTTTTAAAATACTGTTAAACAAAATCTTCCAGATCTTTATCACTTTCTTTGCTCCTAGCTTCCAAACTTCCACAGGAATACCATCTATTCCTGGAGACTTTCCTGTAAATTGGTTATACATAGCCATTTTTTATTTCATCTCCTACTGTTTTAACTCTTAATAAATGAGTCTCATGTACCTCTAACATTTCCATAAGCTTTTCAAAATATTTTTATTACCTCAACAGGATCTCTGGTTATTTTCCTTGTTATAAGTTCCCTAAGCTTGGCAACAACCCTTTCTAGTTTCTGTTGCCAAAGTCATTGTGTTAAAAGCTTTTGTGCTCTGGAGTTATCGAAAAACAGTTGCTTAACAGCAATCTTTCTAAATTCATGCATATTATCTAGGCACTCCCTCATTTTGTCTTTAGCACTGTGCAGTTGTGCCTCTTCTTGTTCTGTGAGATTCTCTCTGCAATACTTTACCCTTTGTCAGTCCCTCTGAATAACTCTTGTTACTTCTTAGCCATATCTCTTATTCATGTATTTCTACCTGATTTTTAAACTCCTGTTTCATTTTATCCCAACCCCTAGCTATATTTTCTGAAGAGATTTCTATCTTCCTTAATAGCTCCCAAATAAATTTTCACTACCCATTCCTTACATTCATCTCTGTTTAATCTGTTTAATAGGTAGGGAAGCACCAGTGTATCATTTTTATTTCATTATCCTGCATTTTTCTTTTAGATGTTATTAGTGCATGATCTGAAATAGTTATTGGATGCATATCAAAACTTTCAATTGAATGCACATGTTCCTGTGAAATATAATTTCTCTCTAGCTTAGCCCAGTTTTTGTACCATGTGGAATAATATGTAAATTCACTCTGCAATCCTTTTACTTAATTCACATCTTCCATATCAAATATTTTCATAATATTCCCTGCAGTAAGCTGATTATGTCTCCCGGAATTTTCATAAGCTCCATTGTAGCAGTTTACTTGGAATATAAAAACATGCCAGTGTAATCCTTCCCCTTTGTTAGTAACCCTTAACTACTACAAATCTACCATTATCTTTTTTCCCTTCTTCTATTGCTATTAGAGTTCCTGTAGGAATTAATATAAGTTCTCCCATTTTCCTTTGTCCCAGATATTCTACTGAATAACCATCCCGACATCCTTTTTTATCAAATACACATGCTCAGTTTTTTCCAAATGTGTTTCATGTAGCAAAACTATTTGCACTCTGCATTTCTTTAATATAGTTCTCTACACTTTATTTTTGTATATACCTGTGAGACCATTCACATTCAAAGATAATATTGAAAGTGTTGCCATTATGATAATAAGTTATTATTTCCACCTGTTATGTATAACAGCTTTTATAAATGTCTAGTTTCAGCTTTTGTATTGCAAGCAGACACTAATGTTTGGCAGGTTGATCTTTTATACAGTTATTTCTTGTCATATCCATTTGAACCTATATCACATCTTATGACACTTTTTGTTTTAATGAAAACCCTTAAAAAATCCAGAATACCCCCACAATCTAGTAACTTAATTATAAGTACAAAAAAACTATATATATATCTTCAAATAATGAAATGTAACCCTCTTGATAGGAACAATTGTCCCAGACTGACAGTTACACTCACTGGTTTTAATTGACCTATAATTAAGGTTATCCATGTTAAGATGTGTGGTACAGCCTGTGCTTCTGCTTACACTACATGCTGTCAGTTTTTGTCTTATCTTTATTTTTCCCCCACATGTAGAAAACAACATGAATGCTTTCAGAAATATTATCTTTTTTAGCCACTGAAAATAGAATTATTCTGTTTTTATTGCCCTCTTATCAGCTTGGATCCATAGAAACAGGAGAGCTAAATACACAGTTGCCTTCAGCTACAAGTTTCTCATGTAACACTGTGAACATTTATTTGCTAAAGAAAACTTTTCAGTATATTTGGTTTTCTTTTATTTACTTGCTTCCACTTAAAACTTGTTGTTAGATTAAGCCTAGGCCCTTAATCCAGTCAAATTTCTATGCAAAAGTAAGAAAAGCATATCAATTTTACTTATATAATGAGTTGCATACTTTTACAATTCATCCCTCCCTTCAACAATCCAAGATTACAGCCTGTTATCTTAAACTTACTTTTGTCCAAGCTTTCTTCTTTTTCTGTATCGCAGTGCCTACATTTTTTTAAAACTAAACAATAAGAAAGATAGAAGAAGGACAAATGGGCACCTGTTTACTTTAGTATCCCTATATCACACAAAATAACTGAAAATGTTTTATTTTATAACATGTAGTATATGTCATGTTTTATAAAAATACCATTAATAAGAAAATTTGTTTTACTTACAGTTATCTTCCTTCCTCTTCCCCTCTGCTTAATGTTTTCCCAGACATTAATGACATGGAGTAGGGCACACACTTTGGAATCCCTTACAAGTTTAACAAAATCAAAGAAAGTCAAACATTTTCAGGTTTCCTTGTTTCACCATATTTCACAAATGTGATTAATGGTTTGTAAACCCACATTTATTGATTAATTTCTGACTTGCTCATTTTCTTCCTGTTGACCACCATCTTCAAGCTGCAGTCTCTGGTTTATTTCAAACGTAAGCCTGATTGTTTTAGTCAGCTCCCATACTTTTCTCTGTTTCTCGTGCATTTTTCGTTGGAACATCAGGAAGGAAAGGTTTCACTGGCATAGTCTCTCTCTCTCTCTCTCTCTCTCTCTTTTGCACTGGAACATCTATATTTTTTATTTTGAAACACATTTATTGAATTGTCACTAGTGACACAGGCATATTTACATTTATATAAAAGTAATCAAACTGTATAAACAAGTTAAAATTAACAAATATTATGCTAAAGAAGCAGACTTCACTTCAGTTTGATAGCTCACTTCTTTGTTAGACAATTTTTTTGTATTTCTTCCTTAGTATGTTCTGCATCAAAAAATTACTTTGACTCTCCAACAAAAAATATTCTGAAGATAGTTGGATAAGAAGCTTGAATCTCACACCTGCCTCTCGACATTCCCTAGTTGCTGGAATAAATGTACACCTCTCCTGGTGAAGAGTGAGTAATCATTTTTCACAAACC
Source organism: Protopterus annectens (assembly GCF_019279795.1). Taxonomy (NCBI): domain Eukaryota; kingdom Metazoa; phylum Chordata; order Ceratodontiformes; family Protopteridae; genus Protopterus; species Protopterus annectens. The sequence continues at coordinate 782,878,420 of NC_056728.1, forward strand.
GTCTACTATCTCCAACTTTTAGTATTTTGTCCTTCAGCCAGAATCAACTCTTTCTGCTGGTAGGATTGCATCTTTACTATTAGAGGTCTTGGCTGCTTTCTTGTGGCCATGTTTGGAGCATACACACTATGTACTCTTTCAATTAAGAACTCTTGCTGTGTAATACCAGTCCAGTTGCTTATTTGTGCTTTCATAAAATTAATACAGTGTGTTCCTTCTAGTTTCTCTGGTGCAGCAGAAAATCTCAGGTTTTCTTTATGTGCCCTGTCCTCTAATTTACCATTTTTGAAGCATCCCTTCTTGAGCAGTTTTACACTCAGCCAGCCTTTTCTTCATTTCAACCTCTGATTTTTGCAGTTTTATAAGCTTATCTGAATATCTGTTTAAAGCTTTTTCCATTTTTCCATTGTGTCAGCCTTTTGTTATTTGAGTTGATATGCTCTTTCAGTGTTTCATTTACTTTAATCAGCTATGAGTACTTTTGACCTATTTTTCCTGTAGATTATTGGAAGTCATGTCTTGTACCAAAGCTGGAGCTTGAACTGATTTTTACTGAACAGTTGCAGGATTCTTCCCAGCCAGTATTTGTGATTGATTTTCTTTCAGGTCCTCTAAATTTCTTTTTTATGGGCATCCAGGCAGAACACTTATTAGCCAGTAAATGAAATTTACCAAAAAGACAAATTCACTGGGCCTTTTTTTTGAGTTTCTATTTTTTCACTGAGAGAGCTGAAATTAAGCTGTTACTCAGTGTGCATCCATCTTGGAAGCTGATTCTTCTCAGAACTTTGAAAGAAATGTTTATTGTGCTAGTTATATATCTGACCTACTTATTTAGTGACACATATTAAAATGAATATCATTGGAAAAATACAAAAAGGCTGATGTGATTCACCTGCATGAGGCAATGGAAGCAAAGGAGAGGGAATAATCAGCATATCAGTCAATTTAACCTTGGTGTTTGGAAAAGTAGATGAATCACTTATATGTCATAGCCTGTGGTATGCACAATCCAGGCCTAGATAGCTTGAAAGTCAGAAGGTCATGTCAAGCAATGTTAATATATTTATTTAATCAAAACAGCCTTCTCAGCCCCTCACTACATATTCCTGAATTCCTAATTTATATTGCCCACATTTCTGTATATTACAGACATGCTTCCGAGTGTCATTTTCATTTGCTTTGAAATACTCCATATTTTCTCCATGCAGTAGCATTCTTGCTGTCTTAATGCTGAAACATATGCCTGACACAATTCTCTGCATTTATTTTTTTGCTTCATTTCTTTTTGACCCTCAACTCTTGCTGCTGACATCCACCCATGCCCAAATGAGCCCATTTGTTTTTCTCTTTCTCCCCATAACCACCATATTAACTAGGGGGGACAGGGCATTGCATACATGTATGTGTGCTTTGATTCACCTTCCTGATTGTATTCAATTATATTCCTTGTACAATACAGCACCACTTGTTAGAATGAGTTTTACATTTGTAGTTTTGAACATTCTTCCAGTAAGCAATGAAACAAGATGTATGAACCAATAATGACAAAACTAGCCATTTCAGAAAATTTCAACCATAGAAGGCCACTCAGACATCTGTCATTACAGTCCACCAATATCAGTCAATAAGCACAATGTCTGCAGAAGTAAAAGTCATCCAAATAATTCCATATTAAAGAGATCTGCAACTAATGAAAAGCTTGCTACTGGCAAACCACTTTACATTTTGGTGTTTCATCTACAAATTCAGTGTCTACTGCCCTTGACTTAATTGCCTATGTAACATTAAAAACATGGGAAGCTGGTTATAATGCAGTAGGGAATGACTGTGTATAGAAGTTTTTTTAATATATTATTAAAATGAATGCCCCCCCCCCAGTCACAGAGCCCTAGGTGACTGCCTATGTCGTCTACTGCTGGATCCAGTTCTGAGAACACCATTGAGTTTTGAACAAACGTCCTTCAACTTATGGGTCCATTAAGATGGGCTGACTCCTTTCTGATGATGCACTTACTATGTGTTCTTTTCTAATTCCTCTCAGCTGCTCCAATACTATATTTCTTCTATATGTTTCCTGCCTTACATATTTTTATACCACTGCTTAGTTATGTACTATGTATTCTGTACTGAATAATCCTGTCTAGTCTACTACTACTATTCTCCTGTATAATCTACAACATATATATCTCTGTGTGCCATTCATCCTAAAACTCAGTACTCTTCAGCATTCTCACATTCTACTACCGACATATGTATTTCTGTAAAATTATCTGCTAATATACTCTTGGTTATTCCCCATCCATTCTGATAATAAATAGCTTCCTAACAGCTGGGTATTTGAGCTTGATATGATACTGTTACAGTAAAACAGTGTAGCTGTTATATGCACAACTACTGAACTCTTTTTAAATATATATTTCTTTGTAGCCCAGTATCTTACTAAGATACTGGTAACAGCAGAGGAAGCAGGAATCTCATTTTTGATTCTTATTAAAAAGGAAGTCCAAGATTACAGGCATCGGTCGCGGCTGAATAGCTTATTCAGACTCAGTGGCAGCTGGTGACTTCAAATGAAAGGGGGAGCTGCAGGAGACAGTTGAATGGTTGGGGCCAATGGGAAGGGGTTTGACCAACTAGAAAGGGGTGGAGCTATGCTCAAAACCACAAAAACTGGGATTTTAATTAAATACACTGCCCTGTGTGCCAACTCATCATTATGAGAGTCCAGTCAAGACAAAATGAAGTATAGAAGAAAAAATATTTCAATGCATTGGCTACATGACAGCTTACTTAATATCTAGATGGAAACAAATAGGTTGTGAGTCATGAAAAAATAAATTACTTTTTAAATACATTACTGGAATGCCAGTCAAAATCAAGTATAAAAAACAAGCAGCACTCAACTCAAACCACTTCTCCTTACACTGCAGTTTTAATTATAATTTATATTCAGCTTTATAAAAGTAGCTAGTAACATAGGTTCATAGATTGGTACTAGGCTATCAGCCCTAGGGCCTTTACAAGCCTAGCCATAACAATTCCCTGGCTATTTCTTCCCACACTATTTACTTCCCTGGACTCTTGTCTAGCAGGGCGACTGACGTGATCCCCGGGGTGAATTTCCTTTCTCCCATCCAATCGTCAAGGTTCCTTTTGAAGAGGGCCAAAGAGGCGCTCTGCTTGACATGTATGGGCAATCTATTCCAGAGTCTGGGGAGTCTCTGGGTCAGGAACCTATCCCTCCAGCATGTTTTGTTTATTGTGATGACAAGGTTTAGATGCCTGGAGCGTGTGGCTCTGAGGGATTGGGATTTCTTTAAGTGTAGCATGTCCAACAGCTCTGGGTTTGATGTTAAGCAGAGATCGCCTCTGAGTAGACGATATGCGACAGAGTATAGCTGGAGATTTTTAAGGCGGTCAGCGTAGGACATCTGCTTTAGGTCTGTGATTCTTTTAGTGAGGTATTTCTGCGGCCTTTCCAGTTGTTGCAGATGTCTTCAGAGGTACATACCAAATGGGGCGTTGTATTCTATAATGGGTCTAATGAGGGATGAGTACAGTGGGACAATGACCTGCTTTTATGTGGATGGAAAGCCCTTAGTGATGAGGTGTGCCACATAGAAGGATTTCCTGACTGTTATGGCAATGTGGTTATCGAAAGTGAGACCACTGTCCACCTGTGTCCCTAAGTCTCTTATCAAACATTTGGTGTTTAGTGTACTGCCACCTATATGGTAATTCATGGATACATGTTTTTTCCCAAAGGGGATAACTATACATTTCTTGGCATTGAGCTTGAGCCCATGGCTCTGGCATCAAGCATCTGTTTCTGTAAGGCCCTTTTGTAGAGTATCCACATCATTTGGGGATTCAATAATGGCTCCCAGTTTGCAGTCATCTGTGAACTTTGTTAGCCAGAGGCCCATAGTGTTGGCCTGTACTTCAGAGAAGTAGATGCCAAACAAGAGTGGTCCCAGGACTGAACCCTAAGGTACTCCACTTGTCAGTTGTCTGGAGCTGGATTTGGAGTCGGTTACTTTTACAGTGTGGGTTCTATCAGTAAGCCAGTTAGCAACCCATTGGGTGACGTAGGGATTAATGCCCAGCTTAGTAAGTTTATCTATGATTCCAGAGTGGGGGGTGGTGTCAAAGGCCTTGGCAAAGTCTAGATAGGCTGTGTGGACCACCTTACCCTTGTCCATGGCTCTGGAGACTGATTCGAAGAAGTCAGTCAGGTTCAGGAGACAAGATCGGCCCTTCACAAACCCAAACTGGGTGGGGTCCAGTGTTTGAAGGTTGCCAATGTCTTGTTTATAAGTTCCATGATAATACGCTCCATGGCATTGCAGATAAGGCTTGTCAGACTGATGGGATGGTAGTTTCTGGGATCCAAGGTGGATCCCCCATTGTGGAGTGGGATAACTGTAGCTCTGCGCCACTCAGTGGGCATGAAACCTGAGGTGAGGCTATGATTAAACATGACACTTAGGTGAGGTGCCAGTTCATATTGTAACATGCTGAAAATGGCAATCTCTGTGATACCCCCACTTTGTAAAAATGTTTCTTATCCAAAAAAGACCTGCTGCCTGACAACAACTATCTACTTGTTTCATGGAGAAAACATGATCAAAGTAAAAAATGAACAGTAAACAAGAAACAAGCTCAAGATAAATTGCATAAAGGATTACTGCACAGGTTATGGACCAAACATGATAGATTAGATTGGCATTCTGTTTAATTTACTGGTAAAGCCTGCAAAGATGACTGCAAGTCTGCAACAAATGTAGTGAGTTTCTGAAAATACTGTAATCCTGTCCTTTATTACAAATACTGTCATAGGCTTTTCAATACTTAAGGCTTATACGTTATCTAGTTATGTAAATATTCTCTGCATGGCAACAACAAAAAGGCTTACAGTGTTGGTAATTCTTTAACAGTATGCTTATTAAAGCTTACTTGCATCTTGCAATCTCAGACAAGCTTACCTGATGGTCATTAAAGTATTACTACTTAAACACAGAGCAACAGGCACTGCAACAACATGCATTTTTGAATAATAAGAAGCATAAATCAACAGTATAAAAATATGACAGAAAACCAGAATATTCTGCAAAATCAAGGAAAGATGAAAAGCCACTGTAGTACTTGTGTCTACCTTGGATGGGGGGATAGTATGCACACTTACACTGCATAATTGCTCCTTGCCTTGCTTGGACACATCCAGAGTCACGACACGGGGAGTGGAGTGCAACAAATATGTCACAATTTGAAATGTCTCTGGCTGACGCACATTTGTCATGCCTCTCAATCTCAGAGCTAGATATCTGGACAAAGTCATAAACAGAAGTTGGACAAAGGATCAAAAATAAGGGCTATTTTTTAAATATTGCTCTCATAAACTCAGAAAGATAATAGAATAGTAAGTCTTGGATCAGTATGAATTTTCTGAAGGGTATGAAATCTGAAACTCAAATGTCTGTCATCATTTTCTAACTTTAATATTTAATGATTTGCCACTAATTTGCCAGAAAACCACAATTTTATGAAAAAATGACCAAAAATGTGATACAAAAATTTAAAATAACCACACAGTACAGCTGAGAACCTGTCAAAGAAGGGACATTTTTTTAATATTAGTACTGTTAAGTTGAGCAGCTGAGAAAACAAGAGAATCTGCATGCATTTCTGAAATAAAAATAATTTATAACTCTGATCATTACAATTATTTCTTAATTGTAAACCCTCCACATTTTCTTCCAAAATTGCCATTTTGCAGAGAGATTATTAGGGGGGAGAGCAACATTTTGAGCCAAAGACGGGGACAGTTCAGAGGTGTGGATATACCTAATACTGTAAAGCAATTTATTTGTGTGTGCCTCTCATCCTCTTAATGCAGGAAATATGGACAAGACCAAATATACTGGGGGAACATACAGATAGTACTAAAAATTGCTGTTGTATAAACTTAGACAGTTGATAGAGTAACAGGTCTTGTTTCAGCATGCATTTTTCAGAAGGGTATGAAGTCTGAAACTCAATGTCTGTCATTATTTAGTGACTTCATTCCTAAATGATTTGCCAGAAAAAAACAAACATTTTATGAGGAACAAACCAAAAATAAGAAGTAAAACTCTTTTCATTCTGCAAAAATATGGACAGTTGAGAGGTATAGTTCAGCCGGGGCTGTCTTTGAGTTTGCTGCCCTTCCCCCCCTCAAAAAATCATGGTTAAATGGGGGCCTCCCCCCTGCAGCCATTCCAATGTCCCATTACTTGACTATTTCACCCCATTTACCATAAACACTGTAATGTGCATACTGCGTTACTTCTACAATTATTTGGATTTCATTTAAAAGTTTTATTTTACATTTTACAGCACAAACACTAATAGACATTAGCATTAAAACTTATCTGCCCTTGAAACTCACATTCATTGAAACAGCATTGAAAGCCACATTCACAGAAAATACATCTGGCCAGTGGCAGATAAAGATTAACTTTGAGTTGTTTTCAAATCATAGGCCCCTTGCACACAAAACATACATGTGTTCTTTGATAAACCTTCCTGACTGTATTAAATTATATTCCTTGTATAATACAGTACAATTGTTAGAGGGTGTTTTAAATTTATTGTTTTGAACATTTTTCCAGTAAACAATGAAATAAAATGCATGCACCAATAATGACAAAACTGCCCAATTCAGAACATTTCCATCATAAAGGTCTACTCAAACTTCTACAGCCCACCAGTATGAGTAAATATGCACAATCTCGGCAGAAGTAAAAGTCATCTAAATAATTCCACATTAAAGAGATCTATAACTAATGAATAGGTTGCTGCTAGCAAACAATTTTATATTTCATTGTTTCATCTACAAATAAGGTGTCTCTGCCAAAGAGGACATTCTCAGGACTGCAGCATCCACCCCCTTTAAAAGTAAAGCACACTGCAGTATCAGCAATGCATCTACAAACTGTGGGAGTAGAACCCACAGCCTTCTGCATCAAAAGCAAGTACACTATCTGTTGTGCTATTAATAATGCAAGCAGAGTTAGTATAAGCAGCATTAAACTTCTCTTCTCCTGAAGCTCTTAGCTCCTTAAAAATCCACTCAACATTCAACTGTATCTCTCAACTTTGCAGCACATGAACACAAGAAATCTGGAAAAAGCCAAAATGTATTGATTGAGGGGGACAAAAGCCCAAAAACCAGGGACACATTTTAAACATTGCTTGTATAACCTTGGGAGGTTACTAGAATAAGATGCTGTACTACCGCCATGCATTTCACTGCCAAGTCTTGAATCCAGGACCCTGTGCCCTAAAGTCAGAGCAACATACCACTATGCCAGATCAGCTGTTTCTTGAAAGGCAGGAAGACTGAAACTTAAATGGCTATCATTTAGTGAATTCAGTTCTCACCACAGCTTTTAACCTCTTAGCACAACAAAACCAGCACAAAGCCAATAATAGGGGAATACAGCCCCAGAAATAGGGACAAATTTCAAATACTGATCTTATAAACTTAGAAATTTGCTAGAATAAAATGTTTTGTGTTACCATGTACTTTCTGAAGAATATGAAGTCTGAAATTCAATTGTCTGTCATTATTTCATAACTTCAAAATCCAGAAAACCACAAACTTTATGAGGAACAGAACAGAACAAAAATAGGAGGCAAAAATCTGAATGCTTTTCACAAGTGGTGGTGGGTAGGGAATTCAGGCACTTGCTGCCTGTACCCAAGGTTGAGGGTTTGAGCCTGAGTTACTCTCTCTAGCTGCCAGTTATGGTTAACTGGGGCATTTCACACACACACACACACACACACACACACACACACACACACACACACACACACACACACACACACACACACACACACACACACACACACACACACACACACACACACACACACACACACACACAGTACCTGAGAGTGAGATGCACTGTCCTGTTTCCTGTATTCAAAGTCCCAATCTAAGCCAGTTCTGTTTCTTCAGCTCAAGCAGCAGCTCCATTCAATAAGCCAGTCAGTTCTGTTTCTTCAAATCAAGCAATAGCACCTGTTTCTTGGTGCCAGAATGCCACGCATACGTGTGCTGCCAGTTTGTCCTGAGCATGCACAGACTGAAGACCTTGCAGTCCAATCCCCTTCCAGTCTATGCAGTTGTAATCACATAGATTTCTGGGGCATCTACAGACTGCTGCCTTCTTTCTGAGTCCGAACTGGTTAAACAGCAGTCTGGATTCAAGTTCCTGAGCACGCATGTGTGGAGTTCTGGGATTTTTTTTATTTTGTTCCGGGATTTTATTTTATTTTGGTTCTCATGTTTTTTAACTGGGGGGGGGGGCTGCAGTCCTGCAGTCCAATAGCACGAGCCGCCACTGTTCAGACTCCTGAAATTCCTGTTTACAATGTAACACAAAAATGAGTGACAGACATTCTGAAAAAAAATTGGTTGTATTTCATAGAGTACCATATTAATCAGAAGCAAAATATTGATAACAGTTAGTGATACTTATTCTAATCCTGGTCCTTGCAACATTCTGCTGTCCTCCCCTAATAGATGGCATTGTTTAATCCCCAAAACTATTAAAAATGGTGTTGAATGAATTATATAAATGGTAGAACTCTTAGAAATAAAACAGATGAAGATTTTGAATATCTGCTTATATACAATCCTGCCCACCTTGCCGTGACATAACCATTTAATTTCTTTATCTTATTTATTTATTTATTTATTCATTCATTCATTAATTCATTTGTTTGTTAACTTGATAGATGAGCTCATCTGAGAAATCTTTTCAATTATGATCATGGTCAAATAAAACAAAGAAGCAATATAAAAATTTATGTCAACCAGTGTCATTTTGTTTATATATGATATCAGTAGCATCTAACATCATGAATCTTATTGGTTATTAGAAAAAAATAAAATAATGAAATTAAATGTATCTACCTGTCCTTTCTGTGGAAGGGGTCAGTCTCAATAACTTACAGGTCAAAGCAAGGCTGCAGGCTTAAGGACTGCTTGGCACTCTAAACTTTACCCAGCTGCTTAGTGACTCACCAATCCCATAATGTGCATGCAACTCTCCTTCCCCAGATCCGGTGTTCCCACACCAAGATAAATAATGAATACATACTTATAAGACACCAAGATCATCTCTGCCAAAGTAAGGGAAGGTGGATTGGATCATTAGGGACTATGGCCCCACTCCTATGGATTTATCATTAAGGAAAACTCTTGTGTCTGATAGGACTGGGTCCATCCTCCATAACTTGTAGGACAGAGTTACAAGCTGTTCTTAATGGATGGACCCAAAGCAGGCATTGCCTTGATAAGAGGTCCTCCAAAATAAAGCTCATGACCTAGAAATTAAATCTAATTGATAAACATTTTTGTCAAAAGCTAAGTATGAACAAATAACCGCTATGCAAATGTTATCTACGTAAACATACATTTTTGAAAAAGTCTGCAGAGTTATGCATAGTTGGTGTAGCATGTGCAAGATGAAGTAAAGATAAGGTCTTATTATGTGAACCATAACAAAACATTATGCAGTAAGAAAGCCACCATCAAGGGTAACTTTTGGAAGGCTCCCTACTTAAATGTCAGCACTCCAAATGCTGAGTGCCAACACTCCAGAAAAAAAGAGAGAAATCTAAAGTGCAGGAAAAGAGTGAATCTCAAATATTGCTCTTCTACTTTAAACTTCTTTTTTGCAGGGAGCAATCACTCCTTCCTCTACCCTCGACATGGCGAACAAGCCTCTAACCCCCAAATGTATATATATACTTACTCCAAGATCACATACCTCAGAGAAAGGGAAATATCCTTAGAAATGGCCTGTATATGTATGTCTGTTTTTGACCATTCATTCCTCATGCTTTGAGACTCACTCTAGTGGGTCCTGACATTTCAGATGATTACCCCTTGGATACATTTTGTCCAACAGACTTGGGATCCCAAGAAATAAACAATGAGAACTTTTCCAAAGGACTAATTTCTGTTTAAGTGATACCTTAATTGCCTCTCAACATCCATCAAATCCATTCAATGGTATGTGTATATTCAGTATTAGAAATACCTTCTAAACTTATACTAAAGAGGAAAGAAAATATCTGGATGAATTTTTTGGTTTAAGTTAGGTTTATTGACTACATTAGACATGAAAGAACGATTTGTCCTAAGTAAAATGGTAAATTAAATGAGGAGGATCTCCTGGGAGTGCATGCAGTTCAGAAATTCTCTTTTCAGAAGTGATATCCATCAAGAAGAGTGTTTTTCCAAGACAGGAATTTTAATTCATCTGTAGCTGCAGATTCAAAGGAAGCAGCAAATACTAAGTATGCATTAGGTCATACAGTGGGGACTTCTTCTGGAAAGTTCCTTTCAAAAATGCTTTGGAGAGTTGAGAGATACTAATGACAGACCATCTTGACTGAAGTGAAAACATAAAGTGTTAGACTTGTGGACTTTAATAGAAAAAACTCTCAAACCAGTGTAAAATATGCCAGTAAATTAAGCTAGGAAACAGAGCAGAAAAAGGATCAAATCCCCATGACTTATTCCAAATACAAATACATCTCTACTTGGCCATGTACATTTTTCTAGAACTATGCCTCTGGGATGAAGAGGTAATAGATACTACTCCTCTCAAAAAGTCTGGAATACTGGAAATTTCTGGAAGATGATAAACCAGGTGGTGAGCCACAGGGAATGGTATGGGGGATGCTGGCAATTTATTCCTTTCTACCTTCCCCTCTTTATGGTGATAGTCACCATAAATGTGTCACCCCTGGGGTCTGGGACATTACAAATCAGTTGAACTCTCTCTAAAAAATATACTGGAGATGTGAACAATTATTCTAACACTTCAGGCTTTCTAGAACTACCTTTCACCAGGAGTCCTAATCATGTAAATAGATAATATGGCAGTCAAATGACATATCAACAAATAAGGAGGAACTCAATCCTATCCCTTGTGCTAGAAATCTGTGAAACTGTGGGAATGCTCTATGTTCTCCAAATGATAAATGAGTGCAGTTCGCACTCCTGGTGACTTTAATTCTCTGGTGGACATGGAGAAGATGTCTGCTCATGTTCCATGAGTGGCCATTCAGCTCTTTAGTGATGGAATAGTTAATTTAAATGTGATGGAAGTGTTGTTGTGACCTGTTCACTTATCTAACCAGCACCAAGTACTGGAGCATATAATATATGATGGCAGAGGTGCCACATCACCATCTGTGAGGAGATGTTAGGCCTTTCATCAAAAGTTTGCAGTCATTGCTGGGATGCTGGTAACAGCATTAAATTCCCTGATGTTTGTCTTGATGATAGCCCATCTAAATGGTTCTCACCAATGGGGATCTGAGGGGAGCTCCTTATCGCTAGGAAACAAATAGGGTCTAGTCCAATGATGATGATAGCTAGATGGTCAGTAGACGGAGGGGGAAACACATAAAAAATGAATATTAGTAAATGGTCCATGCTGCTTGCATTATCTAAGAAGTGCCAACATTGTTTATCACATTTCTATGAATTACAGTACTGATGATGTTGCTGTTCAGTGAGTTCATTTAGCCTGGCACTTATAAAGTACTTTTTCACTGCAGTTTGGCTCCTTTTCTGAAAAATTCACTTATCATTTACCTGAGACTGGAGTATATTGTTTTTTAATGATACACAGCTTAGATGAAGGTATGTAAATTGACAAGTATTATTTCTGTATATCTGATTTAGTTAAGATAGCATCATGTACCTCATCTTGCCACTGACTTAAAGCTAGCCCTTCTATTACATGCAAATATTTTGAGAGAATTGTAGGCATTTCTGTTGGTAGACAAGTCATTGAAATGCCTCTTTGTTATGCCCACTGACTGAAGGTCTAACATTCTGCAAATAAAATGATTAGATACAAATGGAACTGGAAAGTGCAGTGACTGTTGAACAACAAGTTTTAGGGAGATCCTCCCATACATATATGTTTACTGTCTCTGCAGACAACTAACTTGATTGAAGGTTGAGAGAGGTCATCTCAGGATATAGCTGGCCAAAGGTGAGGGGACTGTGAGTCCCATGTAGGGATGCAAAGTATCATGACTTTCAATTCAGAGTGCTAAAAAATCAACTGAAGGAGCATGAAACAGAGATTTATTACCCTAACAGAGGTAGGTCCTCCAAAGGATGCATCACTTGTAAAGAATAAGAAGGATATGGAGAATCCTCACAGAGGAGAACCAGGGAAGGGTGACAACTGCCACCATATAAAGAAGTGTTTTCTTCCAGGGATTCAATAAGTGAAAGAGTAGAACCTAGGGATGGAAAATGACAGGAGGGAAAGATGTATGTCAGATACTCTGGTCAGAAGGGACAATAAGCAAATGGACAAGATCACAAAACTAGCTGCACAGGTCTGGAAGCTTGATATTGTTCATGTAATGACAAATAGCCTAGGAGAGTTAGAAGAAATGAGAACAGGGCTTGGGTAAGTTGCACAAGCACTGACGTTCTCAGAAGTGCTGCCTGTCCATAGCATGATTAATGACAGGGGACTGCACATCATAAGTTTAAAAAAATATTTAAGAAACTGGTGCATTTGTCATGACTTTAGCTTCACCATAAAACCAATTGGAAAAAAGACATGTAATAGTAAAAATTACTTGATATGGCTGAGATAGGAATGGGACAGAGCATCTGAGTTGACAGGTTTAGGGATTTAACTTGTAAGCTTTTCAGCTTGTGAAGGAGAGAAGCATAGTAAGTATCCACTAAAGTTTGATTCCATAGGTTCACAGGTATAGGCTCATAAGTGTATAGTAGGTTAATGAACTCAGGGGCCTTTTTAAGCCTAGACATGCATCCCAAATGTATTTGACAAGGGTGGGAACCTTAAGATTATTTTAAGAAGTATATTTATACTAGGAAACCAATAAACAATCCAGAAAAGCATAGTTTGTCACTAACAAACCACAAAAACTACACTTAAACTAAGGTGCACTTTGCAGTTATTTTTAATGTTAAACACTTTCATCTAAAATCAAGACTCATTCAGAATATATAACTGTGGACTCACAACATTTAAATACATTCAAAATGTTACATGATAACCACCCCAGGTGACCCTTTAATGTGACACAAACTACTTTAACTTAGATAAGTACAACCTCTCAAATTAAATGCTAAAAATATGTATAAAAATATGTAAAAAGTAATATTATTATCTATAACATCAACATCTAATTTTGTAAACTCCTATATTTTAACCCACAGTTAACTGATAGAACTGCATTTAACCCCAGGGGTTCACTGGCATGGAGTCTCAATTGCCAACATAATTATCTGGTTCATAAGGTCTCTCGCTTTTAAAGATCGTTCACTTTTTTAATGTAAAAATGTCACAATTTTTACATCTAGCCAAATACACTACTATCCTAGTATTACAATTAATATATCTTTTAACAAATAGCTCATCATACTTTTTTAATACTGTTTCCTTACTTTTGGCAGTGAAATGGCATTGATTGCATATGCCAACCTGTTTCAACTGGGTTTGGTATAAACATCAATTCCATGTGAAGTTGTACCTTTCAATAAATCTTTAAAATTCCTTTCCCTCCTATACGTAAAATTGGGTCTCACACCAAATTAGGAGCTGTCATTGAATCTCACACTCACACAAATGTTCTCCAGTAGGGGCTGACTCAGACAAACAACTGGTGTTAGAGCCATGGACTAAAACTAAATGCCAAGAAATGCATAATAGTATCTTTTGGGAAGTCATCCATCCCTGGTAACTATCATATTGACAACACATCCCTTAGAGTTGACTCAGTAGTCAGGGACTTAGGGACACACAAAGATAGTAATCTAGCCTTTGATTATCATGTGTCAACAGTGGTGAGGAAATCATTCTATATTTCTCAACTTATAAACAAAGGTATGGCATCTAAGTCCAAGGAAGTTATTGTTCCACTTATTCACCATTCATCAGACTTATCATTGAGTACAATGCCCCCTTTCGTATGTACCTAACCAGGCATATCCAAGAATTGGAACGTCCACAGAGGTTCCTCACTAAAAGAATACAGGGTGTAAGTAATATGTCCTATCCAGACCACCTCAAGGCCCTATCCCTGTATTCTGTCTCCTATAGGCTTTTGAGGGGGGAGAGCTATGCCTGGCATACAGGGTAGTGTCAGATCCCACTCTGATGGACCTCCTGCATATCCACAAAACAAACAGCACCAGAATTACCCATTCGAAAGACTTAAACCCTGCCTGTGATATAAATAGGACCTGCTAGAGAGATAGGTATGTATCCCAGAGACTACCCTGTCTACAGAACAGGCTCCCCATCCATGTGAAGCAGAGTTCCTCCCTAACCAAATTCAAGTGCAACTTGGACAATTGGATGGGAAACCAGAAATTCATCCCTGGTTTGACACCTGTGTCTCTAATGGACACAAGTAACCTTTTAATGGTTCATCTCCCAGGCCCATGCTTACACTTATCAAGGGTATCAGAATATGTCAGAAATTTGGGATGCATGGCTAGGCTTAAAAAGGCCCTTGCGGTCGTTAGCCTAGTAAACACCTATCAACTTATGAACCTATAACTTTTAATTCAAATCATCTGAGTAATTAACTATATCCCAATTTTAATAATAACATTTCTTATTTTATAAGAGTCAAAAGTATAAGTAAAAGTAAAATTATTTTTACAAAAATACTTATCAGTAGTTTTATTGGCTCTCTTCACATCTTTCTGACCCAGTAGGGGACCAAAAAACACATCTTCCTTTTATTCATAACTTCATGATGCAAATTACTAAATGTGAAGTTGTTCTGTCTTGCCGTTCATTCTTACAGATGGGTTCAGAGCCGATCCTCAGCTCCGAGTTGGCCTACTACAAAGCTCGAGGTCTTCAGACAGCTCGAGGCCAAGTCCCTATCCCATGATGCACCTAGAGTTACCTCAGATCTAGTTTGCTGCTGCAATAGATCAGAGGTTCCTCGCATAGCTCGGGCCAGTACAAAACTTTTTTCTACAAATTTATCTGACTATCTTGTTATTTCTCTATTTTAGAGTTAGCTTAGCACTTATAGCTCTTATAGCTTTATTGTGTGTGTCTTTTTCCTTGGTTTTGTGATAGATATTGATATCGTTTCTCTTTTCTTTTTCTTTTTTTATATATGTTTAGTTATATTTAGTGTATGTTTTTGTGTTATAAGTTGCTGACAGTTGTGACAGCCTTTTGATATTTATTTAGATATAGATATTATGATTACTTAGATAAGTAGTATGTGTGTGTGTGTAGTGTATATGCTAGCCATATTTTTTAATTAGAATTGTTTGAATATTTTTGGGTTTGTTTTGTTTTTTGTTTACGTTAGTTTTCTTTGTCTTGTTGTTTATCATGGCTGACCAGGATAATGATAAACATCCTAAATGATAAACATCCTGAAAAATGTCCTGTGAAATGTTTGTCAAATGATGTGATAGCCATGTAAAATTGTGTATGGGAGCATTGGCATTGCACCTTGTCTCTGCTGTTTGTGCTTCCCTCCTTCATCTTCTCTTCTAGAGAATCTTTCAAGAAAAGAAAAGAATTTTTCAGAAGGATGCTTCAAACCGGTTTTTCAGACAGGTTTCCGACCAGGACAGGTCTAGCAAATCCTTAATGTCTTCTAAGGCTTCTACATCTTCAATCAAAAGAAACAATCAAACAGGCAAGCGGGCCCCTTCACGAAACTCGAGCTGCTTTTTCTGGCTGGTCCAAGAACTTGGACATTAGAGGAAAAAGAACTATCACCAAATCATGTAATCCTCAGTCATTCATCTTGGTCCTCAATTAGCCTTTCCGATTTGGATGTGGATTGTGTGGTGCAGAAGTTGCTACAGGCACCGGTGTTTGCAAAGTTTTTATCGGCTCTGACCCAAGTGGTTTCAGAACCAAAGACTGTATTACCATCTACTTTATTTCCTCCTCTGAGCCATGCTGGTCTTTCAGAGCCGGAGGAGTCGGACTTGCTGATCGTTGAGCCTTTGGAGCCGATGCCTATCCCAGTGTCATCGGTTCTGTTTACTCAGACTTCCTTGGCTCTGATCGAGGAGTCTGGGAGCCGACACTCTCCTGTCGGGTCCAGGGAGGATAGTTGGACTGACATGTTGGTTCCGACTTTGCCTCTCAGGGTTTCAGCTTGGATGAGCTTGGCTCCTACCTCTGGTTCAGAGCCCACTGCCCCGGTGCTGGGGGATCAATGGTTTCCTCAGATCCAACGGTCCCTTCTCATCAGAGCAGAGGTGCCTTCAAAGCCATGAGGAGAGTTATGTCTCCCAAGACATCTACTTCTTCAGGTCCGACTACCTCCTCCCCTAAAGCACCTGTGTCTGCTTCTGCTTCACAGAACCTTTCTAAGCTTAGAGACCCAGAGCTTCAGGAAGCCCCATTGGGTGGCCCCTGCTCTTCTGAGATGTCACCAGAAGTTCCCACTGATGAGGTTCCCAGGATGAGAATCTGTAAGAGGAATCACTTAGAATCCCTGCAGGAGTCTCTCACATCTGATACCGACTTGGATGAATCAGAAGGGTCCCCACGGTCCCCCTCTGAAGATAGCTCATTTGCTGAGATATTAGAAATCCTTAGGCAGAGGGGTGGCTGGCAGTCCACCAACCCTACTGAAGATGAGTCGGTTCTCCTGAAGGCTTTCGGGTCTCAACCCTCCACCTCTTGGGTGTCTCCGCCCTTCGATGAGCTCATGGAGCTGGTCTCATGAAGGGCATGGGAGTCTCCAGACACCATGGAGCCTGTCCCTAGGAGACCTAATAAATTTATTTCTGTCCCCCAGGAAAAGTCTTTTCTTACCAAGGGAGTGCCAGTTGATGCCATGGTGGTGGCAGCAGCCACTAAAAAGGAGATTTTGGAAACTCCTTCCTCTACCCATTCTCCTAACAGTGATTCTAGGATCATGGATAGATACGGGAAGCACATATACATTTCAGCGACTTTTGCACTGCGTTCACTGAGCTATCTCACCCATTTTATGAGATTGCAAAGAGATCTCCTAAAAGAGCTTGGAGATACTATTCAGAGTACTGTAGCTGCAGGAGCTTCAGATAAAGTTGCCTCCCAGCTTGCTACCCTCAATTCCATAGTGAACTCATCCATGCGCCTCATTTCTTATACAGCTGATGGAACGGGTAGGGCAGTGGGTACAGGAACTGCTCTTAGGAGACACTCCTGGATGCGCTTGTGTTCCTTCGCAGAGCCCTTTAAGTCATCCTTTGTCAACACCCCTTTTGATGGCCCGTCCCTTTTTGGGTCCAAAGTCAAGGAAACTTTAACCAGGTGTGAACAGGAAGGAAAGACTCTGTCTGCCATCAGAGTCCATTTCTCCACACCTACCAGACCCTACCCCAAAGGTCCAAGGGGAGGAAAGATGTGGTTCCGAAAAGCCCAATGGGCCTTTCAGGATGAACGTAGTGAACCCCCCTCCAGGGGCAGAGGAGGGGGCAATAATGGAAGACGCCACACTTGCGGTAGAGGGGGTCCGCAAGACCAGGATGACAGAGATCAGTTCTTTGGAAAGCCCTACCAGCGCTCCTGAAAGGAGATCTGACTGTTCTACTCTGGAGGCAGTTGGGGGGTTGCTTATCTTTGTAATCAGATGCCTGGCTCAAAATAACAAATGACAGCTGGGTACAAAGTATAATTTCCAAAGGATATTTCATTCCTTTCACCACACCCCCTCCATTGACAACAAAAATCCCGGACGTTCCACCCAGTTACAGGGAACAGGCAACAGTAGAGGTCCAAATGTTGCTAAGAAAAAGAGTTATCCAGCCAGTCCCAGCAGACCAGATAGGATCCGGAACTTGCTCAAGAATCTTTTTAGTTCCAAAAAAGACAGGTGACTAGAGACCTATTTTGGACATCAGCAAACTAAACAGATCTGTCAAGAAAGAGAAGCTCCAGATGGTCACGCTTCAGTCGATACTTCCCTTTTTAAGGAAAGACAATTGGATGTGCTCGATAGATCTCCAGGATGCGTACTACCACATAAAAATTGCCAGACCATCCAGAGATCATCTGTGCTTCTGGCTCGGAGCCAATCATTACCAGTTTAGAGCCCTGCCCTTTGGTCTCACTACAGCCCCTGAGTGTCCACCAAATGTATGGCAGTGGTCACGGCTCACCTGAGACATTTAGGATTTCAGATGTTTCCGTACCTAGATGATTGGCTCCTCACCGCCACCACCAGGCATCAACTCATACAAGCCAGGGACACTACTCTTTCTCTCTGCAGTCATCTGGGCATTATAATAAACTCAGAAAAATCTGCCTTGTCACAATCGCAGCATACCATTTTTATAAGAGCAGAATTGGACACCACCACCACCACTTTGAGACTTCCAGCAGAAAGAGTCTTACTACTATGTCAGCAGGACCACAAAATCATATCCAAAGACAAGGCTCCAGCATCAGAAGTACTAAAATTGTTAGGCATGATGGCAGCTGTAATATTAGCCATACCATTGGGTTGCATGCACATGCGGATTCTGCAATGGCTGTTATTCACTTAATGGTCTTAACAACAGCTCCCAATGTCTCATCTAATAATGATCACAAAAACATGCAAAAAGGATCTTCAGTGGTGGTTGACCTCTCTTCATGTTATGATAGGTCATCCTTTTGTTCTACCCCCACCAGCAGCCACAGTGAGCAAGGATGCTTCCCTGTTAGGGTGGGGGGGGGGGCATTTTCAGGCAAGAACAGCCCAAGGCACATGGACCGAACAGGAGACAAATCTGCATATCAATGTCCTGGAGATGAGAGCAATACTTTTAGCATTGCAGTACTTCCAGGATTCACTTCCTCTGTGAACAATTGCGATTCAGACAGACAACATGTCAGTGGTCTGGTACTTGAACAAACAAGGAGGAACCAGGTTCTACCCCCTTTGTTGTGAGGCCCTAAGAGTATGGCAGTGGGCTACATCCACCCTGCACTTTCTGTTAGCAACGCACATCCCGGGGAAATCCAACATGATAGCAGACAAGCTGAGTAGAGCAATTTTGTTGCCTCATGAGTGGTCCCTCAAGAAAGAAATAGCAGAGAGAATTTTCCACAGGTGGGGTCAGTCTTGCTGCGACCTTTTTGCCAACCACATCAACATGAAATGCAGAAGCTACTTTGCCCTGATTCCCCCTCCGGGAGAAGCCCCAAGGGATGCACTTGTACACAATTGGCCTCCTGGTCTCCTCTATGCATTCCCACCAATTCCCTTGATACCCAAAGTATTACAAAAAGCAAAAGCCCTGGGAAGGACCATCATTCTAATAGCCCCTCATTGGCCTCATTAGATTTAGTTCCCCTTCCTTCGACTTCATCAGTTGGAGGACCCTTGGATTCAGGACCCAGTTCTAGATCTTCTGACGCACTTGTCGGGGGAACTTCATCCCTCTCTTCAGTCCCTGAAGCTAAAAGCTTGGCTCCTCCAATTCCCATCATAGCCAGGTTCCATAAGCTTTCAAATGAAATGCAGCAGATTCTGATATTGTCTTATAAATCCTCTAGGAAGCTATATCTTAGCAAATGGAAAAGATTTTCTATATGGGCCTTTCAAAATAACATTGATCCCTACCAAGCCCCTATTGCCTTCATATTAGAGTTCTTGACTATGCTTTTCAATAAAGGAGCTGCACCAACAACAGTTTGGGTTCAACTTGCTGCTATCTCTAATTTTCACCTTGGATTTGAAGGATTGAACATAATGTCACATAAAATATCCAAAGCCTTTCTGAAAGGGACTTTTCATCTCAGACCACCTGTGAAATCCCCTTATACCCCATGGAATCTAAATTTTATGCTTTCACCCATTATTCTCCCTCCTTTCGAACAAGCTTCCTCATGCAATTTGAAATATTTGTCATGGAAGACTATCTTTTTAGTAGCCATCACTTCTGCCCGCAGAGTGTCAGAGCTTCAAGCCTTGTCCATATAGCCTCCTTATTTGATTTTCCATACTGACAGAGTCTCACTGTGAACTAATCCCTCATTTTTGCCCAGAGTTTGCACTGAAACTAACCATAACCAGATTATAGATTTGCCAGTGTTTTTCGCCAAACACACCAACAACTTAAAGTATATGCTGCACAAGCTTGATGTTCATAGACAGCTCAGACTTTACTTGGATAGAACGAAAGAGTTCAAGAAATCAGAACAGATTTTCATTTCCTTTTCAGATTCCAGAAAAGGTATGCCAGTGGCAAAAACAGCTCTGTCTAAGTGGTTATCCTGGACACGACTTTAAATTTAACGTGATCGACCAGGTGATGGAGAGCCCTAGAGGTGAGCATACATCCCTATTACTTAAAAGACAAGAGTTATGGTGGCAACTTACTTTAAATGTGCATAGTTATCCAGGCCTTAATGAGCAGTTTTCTTTTATGTGTTTACTCAAGCTTAAAGGTTTATTACGATGAACGAATTTATGAAATTCAGTATAGAATGTTCTTATAACACAATATTTTATGTACCTATAGGTTTGTATGGGTGCACTTTTTTATTGTTTTTCTATATTAATAATGCTCCACTATGTGCTTAAAAATTCTTTTAAAGTATATGTAAATATCTTTATAAATATGTATATGCCTTTTAACTACCAGTTTTAAACTTGTGATGCAATCCATTTTATTGGTCATGTGATTTCATGGTTATATAGGGAGGGGTTTTACTGTTTGAATTTGTCTGAAGAAGTTCATTTCATTTGAGTGAACAAAAGCGCTCACATATTAAAGTTTTGGTTTGCCTTTGGAGCTGTGGCCCTTTGTTACTTATTTTATTAGTGCTTTATTTGTTGTTTTTTCACAAGGACAATGCTCTCAAATTAAATGTGAAAAAAATGTACTGAAGTTCACTTTGATAAATCAAACATTTTCCTATACCATATAGACAGAACCCAGAAAGTTAGAATTTGGAGTCAATCTCTATAAAGAGACCAGTCACAAATGGAGTCTCTCAGGGATCAGTCCTGGGGCCACTCCTTTTTGGCATTTTCTTCTCTGAAGTAATGGTTAATGTCAAGGGCCTCTGGCCGATCAAATCTGCAGACTATTGCAAATTAGGTGCAGTCATAGAATCCCCTACCTATACTAATGTTCTCCAGGAAGGGCTGACACAAACAAATAACTTGTGTTAGAGCCATGGGCTAAAACTAAATGCCAAGAAATGCGTAATAGTTTCCATGGGGAATCATCCACTCCTGGTAACTATCATATTGACAACACACCCCTTACAGCTGACCCATTAGTCAGGAACTTGAGGACACATGTTGACAGTTATCTAACCTTTGACCATTACGTGTCTACAGTAGTGAGAACATCATTCTGTGTTGTGCAGCTTATAAACAAAGGTATATCATCTATGTCCAAGGAGGTCATTGTTCCACTATATTCAGCATTCATCAGACCTATCACTCATTACAGTGCCCCCTCTGGCATGTACCTAACCAGGCACATCCAACAACTGGAATATGAATGTCCATAGCGTTTCCTCACTGTAAGAATACAAGATGTAAGTAACATGTCCTATGCAGACTGTCTCAAAGCCTTGGTACAGATGTGAGCAGAAAGGATGCCAGAAAATTAGGAAAACTCCCTAGATTCTGTTTCCTACAGGTTATTGAAGGGAGATCTGTGCCTAGTATACAAGGCATCATCAGACCCCACTATGGTGGACCTCTTGCATATTTGAAAAACAAACAGCACAAGAATTACCCATTCTAAAGACTTCAATCTTACCTGTGATATAAATAGGACCTGCTGGAGGGACAGGTATGTATCTCAGAGATAAGTACTTCTCTGAAACAGGCTTTCCATACAAGTGAAGCAGAGTTCCTCCTAAACTCAATTTAAGAGTAACTTGGACAAGTAGAATGGGAAGTGGAAATTCATCCCTGGTTTGGCACCTACAGTGGATATAAAAAGTGTACACACCCCTGTTAAAATGCTAGGTTTTTGTGATATAAAAATGAGACCACAATAAATAATTTCAAAACTTTTCCCACCTTTAATGTGACGTATAACCTATACAATTCAATTGAAACACAAACAAATCTGTTAGGGGAAAAATATGAAAAATAAAAAAATGTACAATAGGCTGGTTATTATTAAAGCTGTCTTTTTTTATATCACAAAAACCTGGCATTTGAACAGGGGTGTGTACACTTTTTATATCCACTGTATGTCTGGAAAGTACACATGCAGCCTGTAAATGGTTCATCTCCTAGGACCTTTTTTGCAAATATTTCATCTCTCAAGGCCCTGCTCACACTACCAAAGGTACCAGAACTGGTTGGAGATTTGGGATGCATAGCTAGGCTTAAAAAAAGGGCTAGTGGTCATTAGCCTGGTGAACACCTATGAACCTGTAATGCAAATAAGATAATATTCTCTTTTTAAGGTTTTTATTTTCACAATTTGGTTTTGCTTTTTGCCTGCTGAGGACTAACTCATAATGCTAATTTTCTGGCATCCTTTCTGCTCACATCTGTACCAAGGGCATAAGATTCTCAAACAGGATGTTCAGGATGTTTTGAAAGGTGAGGAATTAAGATAACCCTCAAAGCATGAAGATATTTGGTATAGGTGACTCTCTTCTATGGAGATACATCCCAACATACCACCTGGTATTCATTTAAAAAATCAAGACTAAAATGAATTCACTGAAAGGCTTTGAACGTTTCAGCAGAAACAAACTGTTCTTTAACTGTTGCTGAAGAAAGTTATTTTCCTATTATTATTATTATTATTATTATTATTTTAATTCCTATTTTATCACAATTTGCATATCTGTCTGTACTGTACTGTACTGATTGAGACCACATGAGAAGACACCACGTACACAGTAGGGACACACTTTATTGTCTGAACACTGTTCTTATACACAAAAGTACTCTATACTACAGCGTGGATCACTTTTGTGGAAACCCAGTGCTGCCAGCATTCTGAATCATAGGCACAGTATACTGCATTATCCCCACTGATAATTTCAAAGACACAATTACACTTTATCAGTTAGTACGGCACTTTTAAGTCTGTTGGTTTGAGGCAGGTAGATATCAAATAACTGAAAAATGCCACCGTAAGGTGAAGACATCACAGCAAGAAGTGGCACATCGGTGTGGCTTCCTAATCATCTGGAAATATCTTCAGTTTGACATTCGTTCAAGTGACTATGAAAGTTCAGGCTCACTGCTTGGCATTATGGATGTTTGCAAACTGTCATGTTTACTTTCAGTACTAGATTCCTTGTAGCATTCTACATTGTCTGTACCTGGAAGTACTTCTTCAAGACTGTGGATATTCTAATTCACATTATTTCTCACTGTTCTGTAAGTGATACCTGTATATGCACTTTCTCACACCTGGGATCCACATGGTACCACCCTGGTCATGTCACAAAGGTACAGCGAATCCAGTTCTTGCAGTATCCCTTCCTTTGCATGTTCATTATGTTGAAATGTCTGTCTTATTACAACACATAGATTTACTTTGACCAAATCAAGTCTTTTTTCAAACGTGTGTTTAGGAATGATTCTGCTAAGGATTATTCACTTTTACATTTTGATGTAGTCATCTTTTTCATTCAACACTGTATTTGATAATTTCTTCCTCACAACTTTGAATGTTTGAACATAATCTTTCTGCTAAACTAAACCTTTGATTTCAGGATGAATTTGTGAGCTTGTGGAATATAGTATTTTATTTACTTTAACAAAAACAAAAAATTCTTCTGACATAAAACTGTGCAGCACTGACTATGACTATATGGTCTGGTGAAGCAGAAAACAGAATCAGTAAGTTATATAATAAGAAATGTAAGCTCCTAGCCTTATAGAAATGTACTCTCCTAACCTTATATAACATTTTCTCTCTCATAGCACTAAAGCAAAACTAATATAATATAATATAATATAATATAATATAATATAATATAATATGATGTGGGATCTATATTGTTTGAACGAAAGTTCAAAATGTCGATTGCTGTAAACAGTGAAAATGCCGATAACCGAATCCTGTACTGTGGGGGCTGTGCCCCCACAGACCCACCGCTAATTACATATACCAACTCCGAGAAGACACTACAGTGAGGAAAGGGCAAATTAATTTCTCAATCTTCACTGTACCGGGATCTCACGAAACAGACATTGATTATTGGCATTTTTGCTGTTTAAAACAATCGACATTTTGAACTTTTGTTCAAATAATATAGACCCTAATATAATACGATATGATATAATATAATATAATATAATGTAATATAATATAATTATAATATAATATAACATAATATAATATAATAAATTAATAATATATTAGTAAGGAACTCAAAAAGATCATGAAAAGCACAAATGCTGGCTACAAGAACAAGATAGCCATCTAGAGTAAAGAGAGCCATAAGGCCTTTCTTAGCTATATACATAAACTACGCAATAATACCCTGCCTTGTCCTGAACTCACTGTAAAGGGTACTATGCAGACCAACCCAAATCCACAGCTAAAATCTCTGCAAAGAAACAGGGCTTTAGTTACATGCCACCTACTATGCCACAGTCTCCCCATACAGTCCAGGCTGTCCTGTCATCATTAACATTAACCAAGTCTCAGCATCTCTCTCCTTCTCTTTCTCTCTATCACTCTAAACCAAAAAAACTCCATGGGATCAGACAACACACACAGCTACTTATTAGTAGAGCATTGAATAGTTAAACTTCTCTTAAACATGTTCAAAGTCTCGCCACAGGATGTGTACCTGAAGAAGGGAAAAATGACATAATCACCCTATTTATAAGGGCAGCCTGTCCACCGACCCAGGAAATTGCACACTTTTTCTGTAAATCCATAGTCATCACTTCCATGTCTTGAAACCAGGACCCTGTGCACTACAGTCACAGCAATGTACCTCTACACCATCTGAGCTGTAGAACATAGTATTATTATAAAACTAATTAATAAAGACATACAATATTTGCAAACTTTAGAACCTTCATAGTTTAACTTTGTCAGGGGTAGACTGTGCCTTCTTAATCTTGTTAGCTTCTTTAATAAAGTCACCAAAGCTATAGATGAAAGTCTTCCCATCCACACTGCTTACGTAAACTTAGACAAAGCATATAATACCTTCCCACTAAAAAAAAAAAAAAAAAAAAAAATCAAGGGCCTAAATCGCAAAAATTATGCAGACGATCACAAAGCCTTGTCCCTACTTAGTATCATACAGGCTACTAAGAAGCAACCTCTGCCTCACATAAAGAACCTCAACATACTCAGTCCTGTCAGACCTATTATACATTTGCAATTCCTACGATAGCATGAATACACACACTCAAGGGATCTCAATGTCTTTTGAAACATAAATAGAATATGTCAGAGAAATAGTTTTGTATCAGAGAATACCTCTTCCGTGAAATCGTCTTCCACTTCACATAAAGAGAAGTACTTCTATTACTCTATCCAAATGCAGTTTGGATGAATGGATGAGAAACTGCACATTCATATCTGGTGTAGCACCCTTCTCAATGAATAATGATGATGAACTGTTCTTTGATGATCATATATCCACTGCTGTAATGAAGTCCTTTTTCATTGTACATAAAGCTAAGTACTTCTCTTATTCTGTTCAAACTTAATTTGGACAAATAGATGGGTAACCTCAAATTCACCCCTGGTTTAGTACCCCATGTTCCTCACAGATAGTGGAAACATGTAAATAGCCTAACATATCCTTGTTCTGTCCATCTTTTAGTTATTCATAAGCAAAATATAAGGCCTACAAGCTACAGAGGGAAAGTAATGCTAGGCTTCTTAAAATCCTCACAGCTTAGTAAGTACCTATGAACCTATGTCCCTCATGGATAAGGGCAACAAGTACATTTCCCAATGTTTCTCTGTTCTGCCTAATTCTGGATTACTTGTATGAAAAGTATAAAGCCTAAAAAACACCATGGGGATGTAAGACTTGGCTTCTCAAGATCCTCACAGATCAGTAGTCTTGTTAAGTGCCTAAGAGCTTATACTATTCTCCACTCTGGCATTAGATCTAATATAATTATCCAATTAAACATCAACCCCCTCTCCAGCTTCACTGGATTACTTAGTAACTATTAAACAACACACACTCCATCAGAATAAATTGCACTCTCTCCAAAATACAAAGTAACTAGTGACATTCCTGAACTGTCCTAGGATCTCTCTCTCTCTCTTTGAAATCTATTTCTTAGAAGTACATGTACTGCTACTAATCTTTGGCTAACTAAATTCATAATATTTTATATTGCAGATTATGTTGTGAGGGAGTACCTCTCTTGCAGGATTGCCTCTGAAAATGGGCCTAGCCCAGCAGGGTTAAGTTGATTAAGGTAGTCAGCTTTGTGGCACAGATAGATGAAGCCCTAACTGTGAACCAGATGACCCAGGCTGGAATAGTGTCCCAGCACTGGAGGAGGAATAATGACACAATGCTTGCTCATCACTTTCACAGTAGAGAGTATCAGGATGTGCTGCAAGGACATGCTGTCCATTGATGAGACTGAAGTCATGACAAAAGGAAGCTGCTGATTGCTATGTAAGCTAGAACAGAAGGAAGTGTGGAGAGTTTCACCATGTAGGCAGGGTTAGCATCCTTGTAGCACCATTGCATACCAATTTATCTGATATAAATGAACAGACTGGGAATCCTTATGTTGTAGCTTAAAGATTACTGTAGGTAGCATAAACAATATTGGGATGGGGATGTCAACTCCTTTCCATCTCCCAGAACTTGATAAAAAAATAAAATAAAATAATTAACTTGCCAATATGGGGTAACAAGTGACGGGGGTTTATGTGGAAGATATGAACACTGAGCAGAAACAGAAGTAAGCAGCTGAAGGAACCACAATCACAGGACCTAAATAAATAAATAAATAAATAAAGTTAACCTTACAGCAAAACATAAATACATAAAATAAATAAAACTAAAACATTCCTTTCTTTACTATCTTGTACAATATGCTCCCCTATAACTTGTTAAACTGATGCAGTCATGTCATGTACAGTAGCCATTCTAGAAGCGGCACAAACTGTATCATGACAATGTTGTACAAATGCATCTTCATAGTCACAGGCAAGCAAATGTACAGTGCATTGTAACTCCATCTCCATAGGCCCATATCAATACAGGGAGATGGAAACTGCACTCTCCCCATGAGGGGGGGTTGTGCCTTCCGCATACACTGCTAATATATATATATATATATATATATATATATATATGTAATAAAACCAAACAGATTTTGATGTAAACTGCCAAGTATACAGTACTATTATTTAAAATATGTAAGGTATTTTTTTTTTAATAATACCAATACTCCATGACAAGGGCTGAGGGAATTCATAGATTTACTGACTGCAGTTGTCAGCATTAGTGATGTAACAAGAGAAAGGTTTTTATCCTCAACAGTTGTTAACAAGATAAATGTCTCTCCCTCTCAACTAGTTTTACCCATAACAGCAGTATCAGCCAAGGTGCATCTATTACCTTTAAATGCCTTACATGTTCATTTACTGACATAATTATTTGTTTAACATAATGGGATATCACAAAATAATTTCATTTACTTTACACTAGCATCAGTCATTTTACATTTTATCTGTCTTTCGTTTCCTTCTTATGATGTTGAATAATGCTCTGATAATTTTCTTTTACAATGCAAAAAAAGCATTAAATCCAGCTGTAGTAATTTTAGTTGGTCAGTAGATGTCAGTCATCAATAACAGACTATATAATTCATCTCTCACTTGGGTGATGGCAAATAAAAGACTTTTCAGGAATACTTAACATTATTTAAATTACCCCCCTTTTTCCTTAAATTATCTCTTCCCTTGAAAAAGAAAATGTACATCTAGAGCCACTCACTAGTCACTAATATCATTCTACTGTTTGTGTGGCAACGTTCTGTTGTTCATTAATCTTGGCTGTAATACCCTATTGGTTTTAACTACATTAAAAAATTGTACTGTGGGGTAAATAATTTCGTTTACTCATGGTGGCAGGCTCTACTCCAGAGTTAACAGTGATCAAACAGTGCCCATCAGATTTGGTAATATGTATAACCCACACCCTGCCATGATATATCACATGTATGTATCTATCTGTCTATCTATCTATCTATCTATCTATCTATCTATCTATCTATCTATCTATCTAATCATAATAACCTCTTATCCACCCCAGAAAAGTAATGTGTGATTCTGTTTCATTCTAATTCTTTAAAGTGGAGTAAAATAAGCAAAAACATGTATATATATATATATACATACATATATATATATATATATATATATATATATATATATATTTATTTATATTTATTTATCTATTTATTTATATTACATTTGTTTACTGGAAGGTCTGACTAGATAAATTTGTTTGTTTTCAGTGGAGGCCTGGGGAGAAAAGCTCCAGAAACAATTACTAACATACTATACATAAGATATTTACATGAGCATTGTGGTTTACACATACAGTTATAAAATATAGCAGATATATGATTGCATAAGATATTTACATAAGCATAGTGGTTTAGACATACAATATATATATATTATTTATATATATATATATATATATATATATATATATATATATATATATATATAGATCCCCTACAGAAGACCGACAGCTCACAACACCGACACCCACATCGCCGACACCAAAAGCCCGACACATGAAATACCAAAAATGGGGAAATGGTAAGTCTCCATATTGTGGAATGGAAATATTTCCATTCCTGCACTGTAGTGCGATCTCGGAGTTGGTATATTAAAGTTACGGGGGGTGGAGCCCCCCACTGGGGGTGCATAGCCCCCTGCTAGCAGAAAAAAA
This sequence comes from Protopterus annectens, assembly GCF_019279795.1. Lineage (NCBI taxonomy): Eukaryota > Metazoa > Chordata > Ceratodontiformes > Protopteridae > Protopterus > Protopterus annectens. The sequence goes on from NC_056728.1 coordinate 782,907,369, forward strand.
AGAAATGTTATTTTCCTTTTTTCTGCAGTACCGCTATTATACCGGTATTTCGTGTGTCGGGCTTTTGGTGTCGGTGATGTGGGTGTCTGTGTTGTGAGCTGTCGGCCTTCTGTAGGGGATCCATATATATATATATATATATATATATATATATATATATATATAAAGTGACAAGCCCAAGCCTTTCTTCACTCTCTCCATGAGGGGGGGTTGTGCCTTCCGCATACACTGCTAATATATATATATAAAATAAAACCAAACAGATTTTGACGTAACTGGTCATTTGATCAACTGTCCACAGCTCATATATATATACACACACACACACACACACACACACACACACACACACACACACACACACACACACACACATATGTATATATTTAAACTAGGAAAGGACCTGAAAGAATACTCAGGGAGTACCCTAGATAAATCTACAAGCACTACCTGGTTTACAAAATACTTTGATATTTTTTATGCATTCTTTCTAAACATCATCAAAATTTATGTACATTACCATGTAATGCATCACCAGGATCGAAGACTTCATTTAGAGATAAATAGTTGTGGCACACTGGAAGTCAGCTAATCAACAATCACGTACACTATGTTGCAGATGCAGTATTAAGAATATCTCTGAAAGTAACAAAATAAAGTATTAAATTGTATTTTCTGCCAACTCTGTCACTTCAGATATGCAAAAGTGGTACTCCCAGGGTGCTGACAAGAAATGCAGGTTGGCATATTTGTGCTAAGATTTCATCAAAAACAGCTCCAGGATCAGAGGTTTAGACTTGCACTTTTTTAATTTCTCCAAATCTTTTGGGTTTCTAATACTATAATGGGAATGGACCCCATTCCTAAGTCAAAGTACGATTAAAGTACATGAAATTAGTATTGTTTCACTCTTTGATGTCAGCCAAAAGTGGTCTTCACAGCAACCACAACATGCCGTGTAATGACTCCTTCTGCAATTCGTACGGAGTTACATGTACTGGTAGCATAGGTAAATATGATTGTAGACTCTTTTTTTATAAGACCCGTTGTTCCTACTACTATTGGAACTATCTGGGTATCTTTCTTTCACATTGATCTTGTTTCTGCTTGCAAATCCTGATAGTTTATAACTTTGTGTCTCTCTGTACGCAGGACTCTGTAGTCACTCGGTGTGGTGATTTCAATGATCAGTGCTACTTTTGTCTTCTTTTCTTGGACCACTATATCTGGTTTTCTAGCATCTATTTATTGAACTGTTGGTAATGGATGATCCCATGTGATGTAGACTTTATCATTTTCCATGATGCTTTGTGACTCATGTTTCCACTGTTTTTCAGCCACTTCAATACCATAATATTTGCATAATCCCCAGTGCAGCAGTCTCGCCACATTATTATGCCTTTCAGTATACAGTCCTTCTGCCATTAGTATGTCACAACCAGCAACGAGGTGTGCAACTGTTTCCAATTCTGTTTTGCAAAAACCTACATTTGTCTTTTTCTCCCACACGTTCAATGGACTAACCACTGTGTACGTAGTCCACTATTTTGTGCCACCAATATTAACCTTTGAGCTCTTCGTTTGAATTCACCTCTCCTTAACCATCCCTGCATTTGCTCCTGATCAACATGAGGTTCTTCCAGAAGTTTTCTATACTTGCAACTATATTTATGTGTTTTCCACATTTTTTGCCTTCTCATCTGGTCCTTTACCTTATATTCTTTCTTTTGTTTTTTGGCACATTCAGTTGCTGCCTGATTTTTATCTACTTCTGCTTTGATTTTCATTCCTGCTTGATGCCGATATACTTCTGCTAGATTAAGCAGAGAAGTCATCTTAGATTTATTCTCCTCATGTTTCAAAACTTTCGCTACGTTTGTGTCTTGTGAGGTCAGCAAATATGTGTGGAGTCCCACAATTGCAGATCTATACATGTAATCAATTTCAGTGAGGCCCATCCCTCCTTCCGAACAGGGAATATATAATCTTGGTATGCACTGATTTTTATAAATCATTTGGTGAGCATGAAGCATCCTTCTTGTTTTCCTATTTAATCCATCTAACATGTTTTGGGGCCAGTCAGTCACACCAAAACTGTAAGTTAGGACAGGAAGATCAAATTTGCTTATAGCTTGGATTTTGTTCCTAGATGTCAATGCTGTTTTCAGGATTAATTTAAGTCTTCTGAAATATTCCTTGCTAAGTTTTATTCACATTTGTTCATATTTGATTGTTGATCCTTCATCAGTTCCCAAATATTTATACATTCCTTCTTGCTCAAGTTCTTTTATATCATATTCTTGTCCCAAACTGATGTTTTCCTGGTGTTGCCGTTTTTCTGCTTTAAAGGTTGCTTTTGAACATTTATCAAGACAAAATGACAGTCTTATATAATCTGACAAAGTTTTGACAACTTGCAGTTGTGCTTTCAGTTCCGCATCTGATGAGCTATACAGTTTGAAATCATCTATTATAAACCAAGACGTTTCTTTGAAGCGCTTTTCGTTGCTGATATACAGCAACTTCCTCAAAAAAACTTTACAAAGTATCAAACAACACTATTTAAATGATAATCTCAATCACATGGTGCTTGTATCAGCTGGTAAACACATCACAACAAATTATCCTCGTGGGTTAATTAAATTTGTGAGTTAATTAAATTTAACTAAAATAAGTGATGATGTGTACAATAAAAAATCTTCCTGTTAAATGGAAACAATATACATAGTATTCTGATTTAAATATCTTACACATTGCAACAAAAATATACATGCATGTCAGTGCTTACTAAGAAGTCTGAAACTCGGTTACCTTTTCAGACTTTTAAGTTTTAATAGACATGCTATGTTACAAGAGTCGTTTAGACCTGGGAAAGAAAATGCATCTAAGCGAATTTGCCATGCTAGTTCGCGTTCTTCTAGCAATAAGTTAAAAAGGCCTTCTCTAATACCAGTCTGTACCTGATCTATTGCTTTAAAGTCAAACTTGTGTCCATCATTTGAGGTGGTATGTCTAGCTAGAGGATTATCAGTTTTATTAGTAACAATTGCATGGGTATGTTCATAAATTCTGTCCCACATTCTACGTTCAGTTTTACCTACGTAGAATGCTGGGCATCCCACACATCTGGCAATATACACCACTAGTTTGGAATTACAATGAAGTTTAAACTTTAACTTGTATTCACATGTAGTCATACCTTTGTGTCTATACAAATTTGTATTTCCCCACTTTCAATGAGGTTTTTAAGATTACATCCTCTCCTAAATACAATTTTGGGTAATGGCCCTAATTTGTCAAGTAATGTATTATCATTAGTGACAAATTACCAGTTCTTGTATAAAGTAAGTCTCACCATCTCACTATCACTACTGAAAAAAACTCCTTGAAAGTGGGGGAAATAAAAACTTATCTTACCCATGGCTAAATCTTCATGCAAAGATTTTAATACTTTTAGCCAAAAATTAGGTACTGCATCTGTGCCTGGGGTTTCCAATTAGAGGCTTTTCTTAACTTTATTTCATTCTCTTTGGCTGCTACTTCATCCCATTTCATATCCTGTACCTTTAAACTTCTTATTCTTTCTTTAACTTCTTTTATCCATTCAGCATCTTTGTTTTGTTCCACAGGATCTTCATAGATACTTCTCCAAAATGTATCTATTTCTACTTTTTTTGGTGGTCTCTCAATTCCTTTTACCTTGTTTCCCAATTCTCTATAGAACTTTTTTGGGTCATCAATAAATTGCTTATTTTGTACTTTTTCTTTATATTTATCTTCATATCTTCTGTTTTTCCACTTGTGCTGAAAATTTTAGTTTGTTATTTGCGATAGTGCATGGTAGATCCTGGTCTGTTGTAATATTGTGCATTGCTTTTATCACATCTATCTTTCTTAGTATTTTTGTTGATTTGTTCCCTCTTCTATAGTCTTCTAACAGTGACACTTCTTGTCTTAACTGCTTTATATTTTTCTTTATTTAATACTTCCATGATGGTATTTGATTTCTCCCCTTCCTTTATCTCACTATCCTGTGTTCCTGTGGTAGAACTTTTATCAGTTATTAATTTAGCGGCACAGTTATATATCCTGTTTACTTCTGTTATACCACATGGATCTCTATGCACAGTCCTAATTACTGTGTTCATTTGTTTTATCAGACGTCTGACCTTTTGGGTTTTATTAACCTTCTGCAATATATTTATTTCATTGATTTTGATATATATATTAAATCAAGCAACTCTTCTCTTAGCTCATTTTCTTCTAAACCGAGGACACATTTTTTTTTTCCATTTCCTGCGGGCATTCTGTAGAAGGTTCTGTAGCATCTCCCTGTGGCACATTCTCTTCAATTTCATCCTTTGCCATCTATTGCTCTGTCATATGTGAACTTACTGACCTATCACTCCTCAACATTGACTGCAGCAGAGTTTCCACAGTTTCCTGTTCCTACCCTTGTTGTCTAGCTCCAAGTGAACATTTATACTGGTTTCCTGTGTAGGGCTCCAAATTATCTTCATATGGCGGCTGACCAATTAGTCCTACACTTCTGTGTGGAATTATGCATGTTGTCCTAGTATCTACATGGATTTCCTCAGGGCACTGTGCTTTCTTCTCACCTTGCCGGTTTGTTATGGACATTGTGTATAGTTTATTTTTTTTCTTGTTAGAATACTGTTAAGTTATTGTGTTATAAAATTAATAAAAATATTTTGGGAGAAAAAAAGTACTTGCTGGTTGACTGGCTTAACAAATAAATAAAATAAATACAAAGTAAGTTAAGATGTCAGCAGTTGTATCTAGTAGTGATAAAAGCACTGAGCAGTAGTAGAAACATTTCTTTATGACAAAAAAAATCAACTGATCATTAATTTATTATATAGAAATGGTAAGTTTATGCAGTTTAATTTATGCATTTGTTTATTTAGTATGAAGTGATGTGTAATACAATGAATACAATGAATGAACATCCTTCTGTGTGGAGCTGACTTGTGAGGCTATAGTGTGAAGAAATGGCTTGAAAATGAATGCAACTTTGGTTGTTTGAATCTGTTGTTAGCCTATATTTAAAACAGTTTTAATTTAGGCAGTGAATACTAGTTATTACAGCTGTTATTGGTAAGGTTATGTTTTCACTGCTGAAGGTATACCAGTACTTTGGCAGTTCAGCAGTACAGCCATTTATTTATTTGATGCCAACAGTGCCTCTCAGCTAGCATGGTGCAGAGAGATAAAGCCATTACTGTGCCCTAGACAGCCGATCCCCAATTGCAGAGAATATCAAGGAGAACAGATTACAGTGGTTTGGTCACATGTGCAGGAAAGCAGACGTTGATTTGGATATCCAGCCAAGAGAAAGATGGACCACAAGCTTCAACAGGATTCACCCATTTTGGATTACTGTAAAGTAGTCATCCCTGAGGTTTGCTTGGCATAATAAAGGATACTTTGGTGGAGGAGAAAACCTCATTTTTAAAAATTGTTATACCAGTACTTAAGGAATATAAGCAAAGGGTACAAGAAATGTAACAGAGGATATGTAATAAGAATGCCAAACTCAAGGAGTTTTAAACAGGAAACAAAGTGTTGGTATTAGTTTCCTTGGTTGAAAATAAGCTGCTTGAAAGATGGTGAAGGTTCTTTAAGGTATTACATAAAATGAATATAGGGACCTCCAATATAAGATAACCTGGAAAGAGAAGACCAGAGTAGATATAATAAGACATAAACATTTTAAAACCAGTAAGGGAAGTTGAACCTTCTGTAGTTAGGCTGGGAGTTATATAAATATGAATAGTATGGTATCATGGAGTCACCTAAAGCACCGAAACAAGAAGTGAAAGAATTTTTTTCTGAGAAATACTGTTTTTTTCTGAGCTACCTGGCATTATTTCATATAACACCATATTGAAGCTGTCCAGAGGAGAGAGTACTCCAAAAACTGCAAAGAAACCAGAGTCAAAAATAAAAGCAATAAGTGAAGAAGCAAAAAAATTATTATAATAGGAGTTATTCAGGAGTCTCAAAGTAAATTGAACAGTCTAGTTGCGTTGGTCCCTAAGCCAGATATCTCTATAGTATGACCTATCCAGTGGCTAGACTGGATGACCTCAAAGACAGCTTAGGCAAAGAAGGATTCTGAATACCCTAAATTTAGCCATGGGAAACGAGCACATTCTTTCTCACCCCTAAAATCAAAGAAAAGGAAATATTCTCCTCCACTTAAGGTCTTTTTCATTATATTGTCTTACCTTTTGGACTTCATGGAGCTCCTGCCACTTTTCAAAGCTCATGAAAAAAGTTCGGAAACCTCATGCCAGGACTCAGCAGCACACCTTGATGATGTAGTTATTTGTACAGATATTTATGATTCACATTTATCCAAACAGCAAGCCATTCTAGGCACCTTAAGACAGGCAGGACTTAACAGTTTAATGCAGTCAAAGGTAAGCTCTGTATGCTAGAAGCCAGATACTTAGGACATATGATTGGGACAGGGGTAATTAAACATCAAACAGACAAAATGGAAGCTGTCAAAACTGCCCTATACTCTACTGGATTACAAGTAAAAGAACTCTTAGTACTATCAGGCTGCTATAGACAATTCGCACTCAACTTTGCTACCATAGCCTGTCCTCTGACAGATCCTACAAGAGGTAATAAATCAACTCAAGATATGCTGGACCATAGCAGCAGGTGATGCCCATGACCAACTAAAATCCACTTTAAGTTCAGAAGTGGTCTTCATTGCACCTAACTTCACTAAACCCTTTGTTGTATCCACAATGTACCTGACATAGCATTAGAAGTTGTGTTATCTCACGAGGAAGGTGATGAGAAACATCCAGTCTGTTACCTAAGTAGGAAGATAAGAACGGTTGAAACAAGATATTCAACCATATCATGAATGTGTTGTTATTAAACAGGCACTAATTTCTCAACTGGCAAGTAGCTTCACAATATTAACTGGCTATGCACCCCCCTGCAGTGGTTGTGTAAGCCACAGTATGTTAACACCTAATTATGTATGTCGGCTTTGGCACTACCTTGTCATTAGGCATTGACATGGCAACAGTAACAAATCTTTAGATTGGTTATCCCAGTTAATCCCATTCAGGACAAAACCACAGCAGTCCTAAAATGCCCTTACAGACATACACACACACACACACACACACATATATATATATATATATATATATATATATATATATATATATATATATATATATACAGTAGATATAAAATGTTTACACACCCCTGTTGAAATTCCAGGTTTTTGTGATTTAAAAAATGAAACCACAATAAATCATTTCAAAACTTTTCCCACGTTTAATGTGACCTATAACCTGTACAATTCAGTTGAAAAATAAACAAATCTGTTAGGGGAAAAAAATATAAAAAAATAAAAACCATAAATAAGTTGGTTGCATAAGTGTGCACACCCTTTAATTAATACTTTGTTGAAGTAACTTTTGATTTAATTACAGCATTCAGTCTTCTTGGGTAGGAGTCTATAAGCATAGCACATCTTGACTTGACAATATTTGCCCACTCTTCCTTGCAAAAGCACTCCAAATCTATCAGATTGCAAGGGCATCTCTTGTGCTTAGCCCTCTTCAGGTCACCCCACAAATTTTGTATTGTATTTAGGTCTGGGCTCTGGCTGGGCCATTCTAAAACTTTAATTTTCTTCTTGTGAAGCCACCCTTTTGTTGATTTGGATATATGATTGAGGTCATTGTCATGTTGAAAGGTGAAATTCCTCTTCATCTTCAGCTTTCTAGCAGATACCTGAAGGTTTTGGGCCAAAAATGACTGGTATTTGGAACTGTTCATAATTCCCTCCACCTTGACTAAACCCCAGTTCCAGCTGAAAAAAGCAACCCCAAAGCATGATACTGCCACCACCATGCTTCACCATGGGGATGGTGTTCTTTTGGTGATGTGAAGTGTTGTTTTTGAGTCAAACTTACCTTTTGGAATTATGGCCAACAAGTTCAACCTTGGTCTTATCAAACCCTAACACATTTTCCCATATGCTTTTGGGAGAATTGATGTTTTGTTTTGCAAATTTTAGCAGGGCCTGGATGTATTTCTGTGTAAGAAAAGGTTTCTGTCTTGCAACCCTACCCCATTGCCCAGACATATGGAGAATATGGGAGATTGTTGTCACGTGTAGTACACAACCAGTACTTGCCAGAAATTTCTGCAGCTCCTTCAGTGGTTGACGTAAGTCTCTTGGCAGCCTCCATGACCAGTTTTCATCTTGTCTTTTCATCAATTTTGGAGGGACGTCCAGTTCTTTGCAATGTTGCTGTTGTCCCATATTTTCTCCATTTTTTGTTGACTGTGTTCCATGGTATAGCCAATGCTGTGGAAATTGTCTTTGTACTCTTCTCCTGGCTGATACCTTTCAAAAATGAGATCCCTTTGATGCTTTGTAAGCTCTCTGCGAACCATGGCTTTTGCTGTAGCAGGCAACTGAGTAAATGTAGGGAAAATTCTTCTAGGACAGCTGAGCTTTATTTGGGGTTAATCAGTCTCTTTAATTGATGGCAGTTGTGTACCCAAGAAGACTGAATGTTGTAATTAAATCAAAAGGTGTTTCAACAAAGTATTAGTTTAAGGGTGTGCACACTTATGTAACCAGCTTATTGTACTTTTTTTATTTTTTATATTTTTCCCCTAACAGATTTATTTGTTTTTCAATTGAATTGTACAGGTTATAGGTCACATTAAAGGTGGGAAAAGTTTTGAAATGATTTATTGCG